>NW_022157210.1:0-120608 GCF_007821495.1 Lachnellula hyalina
TGGATTTTAGTGGGCTTTTTGGGGGTGGGGTGGGAGAGGAGGAGAAGGGGGGTGGGTTTGCGTTGAAGTTGATATGAGGGATGTAATTGTGGAAAGAAGAAATACATAGTTGTAGATGTGGGGGATATCGTCGGGGATCTTCAGGCTTGTTTGATATGATGATATGATATGATATGATATGAAGCGAGGTAAAGGGAACATAGAAACTTCAAAAGTAGAGAACACATTAACTTTGTAATAATAAATTAGCAGAGTATGTATGTATCTTAGACGTAAAAGTGCTTTGAGAATTTGGACAAAGTCCTCTCCATTCATTATGTATTGATTTGGCTCGACTTGACTATTCTTCTCCCCGCTGTCTATGCAAAAGACCCCCAAGCAAACCATAAACACCATTTCCCCAGCCCCATCCAAGTTTTTAAGGAACGTAATGTGCAAGAATCAAATATAAATGCACCAGCGATTATGCCCAACCAGTTTTGCTGTTTGTTCCCTTCATATCAACATGAACATAGTAGTAAGTAAAATCACAGTATTAGTTTCCAAGAACCAGACTTCCTCTTGGTTTTTAGATGATGAGATGAGGAATATTTTCCTCTGTTCTCTACCAGATGACCCCCAGCCCGTTAACAAACCAGCCAAAGCTGCACACCGTAAGTACTGCCATGCCAACCATCAAGCCCAGTGCCCTCCGTTCCGTCTCCCCAAGCGCTCCGCTACACGTAGCGCACTTCCAGCCCGAGAGATCCGTGTACGGCTGCGGCGTATACATGCCAAACGTATACGAATCGTACACGGACATATACCCCGGCTGAGCAGTAGCGCTTATCGAGCTGCCGGCATCGTAGATGATGAGCGTGTACGTCTGGACGAGCAAAGGGTTCGAGAGGGCCGTTGCTTGGTAAGCGCCCGTGTCCCAGGTAACGACGCCCGTATTGTTGGCGACAGTTTGGTTCGCGGCGATGGTGTAGAGCTGCTGGTTGGCGGTGCAGGTTGCCATTACATTTATGGCGGAGGGCGTGCCGAGGAGGGAGGTGTAGTTCCAGCCGAAGGTTACGTTGGAGCCGATTTTGTAGTATTGGGAGCCGGCGGAGACGGCGGGTGTCATGAGGGAGACGCCGCCTGCTGGATTTGTGGCATCATAGGATGTTGAATTGGCTGATGTTGCCGTATCAGATGAGTCTGTTGTAGCCGCTTTGGTTATGGTGCCCGTTGAGCTTCCGTCGGTCGTTGACGGGGATGAAGAGTCGGTGGCTGTTATGGTGTTGCCTTTGCTGTCCGTGGTGAGACTGTCGGATTTAGTGTCTGTAGCGGAGGTATCTGTAGCAGATGATTTATTGTCTGTTGCCGTGGCCGTGGCACTTTCTTGTGTCGTGGTGGCTTGTGCTGAACCTGCTGGTGTCAGTATATCCTCTCTGGAGCCCCGGCATGAGCAGCATACTTGTATTATCGTCCCGTGCAGCAATCAAAGAATCCCGCTCCGGTAACCATCTGGGCCAAGGCCATGCTGCCGTAAATGTCGCGAGAAGTATGAAGAGCAACGAATATATCTGCAGGCTCCTGGAGGTCCTCATCGTGAAATAACGTTGGTGTGTTGACACCCCTTCAAAGATCGTCCAAGTCCTTCAAATGCAACTCCGGTATCCAATATATTAGTCCGCAGATCGATATTGGTTCGGCCAACAGATATCCTGATTTCGTTCTAGGTATCCGGTGAAGCTATTCGAGAAAATGTGGTGATGTTGATGGAAAATGCAAACCCCTGTATGAATTTAGACACGATGTTCCTCCGTTTCCTCAAGCAACAAGAAACGGCACACCACTTGCAATCACTCACCTCAGCAACTAGATGCACGACCGAACGAGTGAGGTCGTACTGTAACGAGAGGATGTATTAAAAGAGTATCGTATGAACGCTGTTGCGGGAAAAGTTGACGATGGAGGAGAAATGAGGTGAGGTCAGGTTGAGTTGATCTGAAATGGCTCTAGATTCGTTAGTTCAGGCATGATGCCCAGTCAAGCCTTAGGTAAAAGATCCACGCTAAACATTTCTCGTATTTAGGTATCCCCAATCCCCGCGCGCCGGCAAACACAAAAAAGGCTATACTATTTTTAGAATTCGTACTTGAACGCCACTTTGCTGGGCTTTTCTCCAATATTAACCAATCAGAATCATGGCATCTTGTTTTACGAAGTACGAACAGAAAAATAAGCTCTAGGAGCATTACGCTTTAATACCGAAGGGAGCTAAATAAGAAGACCGACGATTCTTCCTCTTGTAGGTTTTCGTGTCCTGTTTCATGTTGAGCAACAAGCCTCTCGAATCACGTGTAGCCCCTGAGATATCTACAATAATGCAATGTTCTTTTGAAGCAGTTTATTCTATATATTGCGTGTTGTCAAGGATTTTGGCAAACATCGACAGCTATCAAAGTTGATGGCTTGCTGATCAAGTCTTACGAGCGTAAGCCTCAGCCTTCACGAAGGCTCTCTGCAATCCATCCAAGGCTTTGCATCCTAAGTTTATCCTCCAAGATCAGCATTTAGGTCAACAAGCGCAGATTATGTCTCGTGGAAAGAGGTCAAACCTGAATATGGAAACGTGTTACTCAAGAGCTTTGCAGTAGCGGAAGTTGCAGTCCATTCTAAAATCATCTATCGAAGACAATGCTCTCACCGTTAATAAATGACTTGGGTAACTCTGTCCATTCAAGCCTGGGTGACCACGGATTGATCAGGTCGTGGGCCTGAAGCTTCATCGAGATTATTCTGTCCGTTAAATGCTTGACCGACAGCGAGTTGACGCATGACTAGGCATTGAACCGACATGGCCAGGGGGTGCACCGAGGTTGCTTTGATCGTTCGACGTTTGGCCGATGGTGGATGATTGACTAGGCATTGGACCGGGATGTCTCCGAAAAGACTCTTTTGACAGAACGTGATTGCCTCCAGGCCATAACAATGTCGTTTTCATAATCCAGCCATTTGACATTTGACAACTCAAATTCTTTGTCGTTTGTTTGACTCCTGAAAGGAGCTACGTGGACACCTCCCTCACCCAAATAAGTGGGTGCAATAGTAATGATGATGCTGTCGATCCACTGTTGGTTTCTCTGCCTTAATAGATCGTTGATGACTGCCGCACCGCCCTCGATCATAACGCTCCGAACTCCAGTGGCTCCAAGGGCTGACAAGATTTCTTTCCAATCAACCCCATTCTCCTTCGAATCATATTCTCCAGCCTGTATAACACCCCCACCGACGCCACGGAGCCTGGACCTGTCTTGGTCTACACGTTGAGTGACTGTCTCGAACTCTTTGTCACCTATGTTTTCCACGCTATTGACCGTCCATGGCGGTCTGCCCAGTCCTTTTTCTGCAAGATCGAATAACCTCTCGCATGCATTCTCTTCCCATTGTTTAGATGGGTCTAGAATAATCGGTCGTGGTTGCCGGTCCAGCCCTACAGGATACTCTTCATCATCACTATATTTGGTGTTGAGGCCAGGATTGTCGGCCATAGCAGTTCCTCTACCAATGAGAATAGCATCGTGCCGGGACCTCAGATAATGAGTCATTGCCTTCGTCTCTGGTCCCGATATTGCGGTTCGAACTCCTGGGTTCAAGGCAATTTGGCCATCGAGAGATTGTGCGTAGGTCAAGGTAACGTGGGGTATAGTAGTTCTTGGATGACCCGTATTCTGCATTCGACTAATTGGATCCAGCGAGACGGGATGATGAACTCTTGATTCCGCTGATGCAGGATCACTGTCGTTCAAAAAGGTAGTGCGGTTTGGTGGCAGGTAGGGCTCAAGCTCTGTACGCCTCGCATTGGAGAGGGTGACGATTACAGGCCGTCCTCGATGGTCAACAAAAATGTCGGAGGGCTCCCCAGAGGTGAGGATTTGAATACTGGAGCTGTGTAGCGTAGCATCAGTCGGGGGATACGGGTACGAGTGTCGTGTGGCCATTGCGGATGATTGTTGTTAGTGGAGTTGTACATGATATTGATCTCTAGAATGTCCCGGCTTTGCGACCGGTTGTGCTTCTTGAGGCATGGCGTGGTGTGGATGGGATGAAGGAGTGAAATACCTGTAGTTGAAGTCGTCACTTCTCCACTTGTACAGCCTCGCAAAACACCCTTCAGCCTTGTCGGGACGTGACATCCCTTCCGTCTAAAAATGATACGCCACGCCTCACCAAGCAGCTCTTATCAAAAAAGAAACTGGCCAAGTTATATTTCCACGGAAGTTCTCTTTTCCTCAACTTCCTTTGGAGTCATAATATTGATGGCATTCCAATCCCGTGAAAATCTATAGATTCAAGAAAAGGGCGTGCGAGACGATACATTTTGCAAAATACCTAGGTAGGATCGACATGGGAGGTACGTGTACGGTACATGAGCCGAAACCGAAGTTGATAGCAGAGCATGAACAGCCTAATAGTAGATTTTGTATTCCACGAACATTTGTCAAGACAGGACTGTCTTTTGGTAATCCCATCACAAAATGGAAAGAGCGTAAAGACATTGTACAGTACTGTTATATTGTGTCCTTGAATGTTATACCTGAACCCCTGAAAACGTGAGGCTACTGCAGGGATCTCATCTCACTGGCGTACTGGCCTCGTTGCTTCAAGCGCCATCATCAATCGCTACAACGCTACAGCAGGAAATTTATTTTGTTCAACAGCACTTCAACGTGTCTTTTGCAGTTATCATATTCGCACCTGCCCGCAATCAAGGCAACAGGTAAAAACTCCGATACTGTATGGTACAGGGAAGAGGATCATGATTCCAACGCCTCATAATCTTTCAACACGGCTTTCATGAGACCAAGGATAAGGATGCGCTCACGCCAATCCCTTCTGCTGCTGGTCCTTCTGGCATTTGCTGGATGTACACTACTCTATCTCAGAAATCAAGCATCATACGGTCTAGGAGTCTCTACCCCTCATTCTCCAGTCGATGGAACGCCAGATCGCAAAGATGCTCCAGCGACAGCCCCGACCACCCCAAGCCCCCCTCGATCGCCAGCTTCGCATCCAGTATGGCAGCTCATTAGCGATGCGGAGAAGGACTATAGGGCGATGCTAGGGCGCCAATCGAAGACGTTGGAAGAAGCAGTTGCGGAATACAGACGGCGCTACGGCATACATCCTCCCCCGAATTTCGACAAGTGGTATGATTTTGCGAAAAAGAAGAATGTCCAGTTGATCGACGAGTACGATTCCATTCAACACTCCTTGAACCCATTCTGGGGGTTGAAGCCCAAGACAATAAGGGCGCGGGCACAAGAGGCATTAGGGTTTGATGCGAACAATTTAATTGGGGCTTTGATACGGAATGGAGCGGTTAAGAAGATCGATGGAGGAGGAGAATGGCAGATGGATGCGACGGTGGGCATGATGAAGGGATTTATAAAGTACTTGCCGGACATGGACCTCTGTTTCAACATTCACGACGAGCCGCGAGTAGTGATTCCCTTTGACGATATGACGAGACTGATGAAGACCGCAATGGAGGTCAAAAAACCAGCTGCGAAAGCTGTAGTGGATGCCCGAAATTCATGGTCAAAGAGACCATCAGACCTTAGTGATGGCTCCCGCTTTGCAGATGTCAGAAAGACCCGGTTCAACGTCTATGCCCACCAGCCTACATGGACAGAGTCAAGAATATCCTGTCCTCCAGACAGTCCTGCCCGGGCAGATCTTGAAGATGGGCCAAAAGTGGACAATTTCGAGAGCTACGCAGTTGGAGAATTAGGATTCGTGTCCAACCAAACAGCATTCTCGGATATCTGTCAATCTCCCTCTTTCAGCGAAACATTCGGCTTCTTCGAGCGCCCCAATGCTTTCAATATAGTCCACGACCTCTTCCCCGTCTTCTCCCAATCCAAAATCTCCTCTTACTCTGACATCCTGTACCCCTCCCCCTGGTATTGGGCCGGCAAAGTGCCCTACACAGAGTCCGACGACATGCCCTGGGCGCAAAAGGAAGACAAGTTCTGGTGGCGCGGCTCTACGACCGGCGGATTCAGCAGAGACGGCGGCTGGAGACGCCAACACCGTCAACACGTGGTGCAAAAAGTAAATGCAGGCGACCAAGCCAAGATTCTCGTTAATAACGGGCAAGGAAACGAGGAACACTGGGAGGTGAAATCACTGCCCCGCAGCGAATTCAAGGAGATCATGGATATTTCGTTCTCGCACGTCGGGCAATGCGACCAAGGTGACTGCGATGCACAGCGTGAATTCTTCGATATCAAGAAAAACGCCAAGCAAACCGAAGCATGGAGTTACAAATACCTGCTCGACATGGATGGGAATGCATTCAGCGGCAGATTCTACGCTTTTCTAAAGAGCAGGAGCTTGGTGTACAAGCTTGCTGTGTTCAGGGAGTGGCATAATGAGTGGTTGAGACCGTGGGTCCATTTTGTACCGCTGAGCTTGAGAGGTGATGAGTGGGTGGAGGCTGTGCGGTGGTTTGCGGGGGAGCCATCGGGGAAGAAGGAGGCTGAGAGATTGGCATTACAGGGCCGGGAGTGGGCGGATAAGGTGTTGAGGAATGAGGACTTGGAAGTGTGGTTTTTCCGACTACTGCTTGAGTATGACCCCTCCGCTACCTCCCTTGCTTTCCTAAATCATCTTAGCTAACTAATTGGCAAATAGATACGGCAGATTGATCGATGACGATAGGGAGATTATAGGCTATACAACGCCCTCTCTTTCCACATCTAAATCCACACCAGCGGTATAACTAATCAAGGAGGGGGGTATTTCCTTCATTGTACAGTAATTCAAATGATTGCATGACATGGTATGGCATGGCCTCGTATGATATGGGGTACTTAAGGAACGGAGTTCTTTTTATTCGTATCTGTATGTATATGTATAATACCCATACGCTCTTAATATGAATAATTGCTTTTCTCTCTCTCCCTTCGTTCTTCTTTTCTTCTATTACTTTGTATGCCGAACGCGGTTTACAACTCTTTGACTGGCGCTTTCGGAAGGATAAAGAAGTGGCGTGTCAATGGCCGGTCTTGATATATTGCTGTGTCATTAGGAACAAAGAGCAAAGCAGTCAGCAAGACTTACAGCCAAAAGATAAACTTAATACTTGCCTTGATCCTTCGTCTCGATTATGTATATTATGATCATTCAACTTTAATCATCTCTGCACAAACGATTCAGATGGCTGAGACTTCGTATAAATCATAGGTAGGCAATACTAGCTCCATAGAAGAGCGTCTATTGCGCCTACTACACCTATCACCCAGAACGACATGCCTCCAGACCGTCCAATTATTCCAGATCCCGAAACCTCTCCCCTCTCTTCCAGGGTTGGGATATTTATGCAGACCCACGGCTTCAAACAGAAACGGTATTCCAACTCAGAAAGCCCAGAGTGACAGCGCAAGGTAAAATGGTATTGCCATGGTTGGCAGTGGCATAGCAAGCTTTAGCAGAGTACACATGGTGGAGTCCTTTGAGAAACCGCTCAATCCAACTTATAAAGTTTGCGCGGACAATCCTGGAGCCCAATTACAGTTAGAAAGCTAATTCAAAGCAATAGGAAAATCGTTGGAGGAGAAATATCAGGTGGAGGAACGATTACAGTTTTAGACGATCAATAATAAAAAGGCAACTAACCGTAACAGCAATCGCGTGGAACCTTTGATAGGATTCTGGACCATGAGACGCCAATATATGATAAGTCAAAACAGTCGAAAAGACGTGAGAGAAAAGGTATTTGTATTTTCTTCAAACAAAACTCCGCTTATCCATGCTTGCTTACTTATGCCCCACCTCCCAATGCAATGAACTGCAATCCCAATAAACACCCGCTAAACCATAATCCCAAAATTCTATTTATATACATACATCCACCTGACAACTATAGACAAACCTCGTCCCTTTTCATTCTACGCAAACAGCGCAACAACAAACGCCAATCCAACCACAGCAATAGTGCCAATCGAAGCCCGCGCAGGCTTCGAACCTGATGTCTTGGAACTCGAGGCCGGGGCGTTGGTCGCAGGTTGGGGAGGGATGGTGGGGGAGCCGGTGGCGGTGATTATGACGTTGCCGGTCACGGTTGCGTTGGTGTATGTTCCAGCGCCGTTGGGGATGATGTCTATGGAGGTTTGAATGGGGGCTGAGGGGGTTGTGGATGGCGCCGTCCAGTTTGAAGATGAGGATGAAGACGTGTTGCAGCGCGCGACTGTATATAAACCTGAACCTGCTGTAGCCTGTGAACTTGTGTTTGATGGTTTCGATATGTTGAAAGACCACATTGAAGGTTGCATAGGCCGTAGCGTCATGACGCTACGTGAGGCTGATGTTGAAGCAGAGGTCCTTGTACTTGAAGCAGATGTGGTTGGCGCGTCTGTATATATTCTGAAGTTGGGGTTCGTTGCATTATTCGGGTTGTCTTGGGTCATGAGGAAACAATTCTGTAATCGAGTTGCGCTCGCGCTATCGTAGAAGTAACAATGCGAGTAGCAATCTCCTTCTGGTGATGTGTAGGCCCCGGATACTTTGACACAACAGTTTTCGAACGAGGTGATGTCGGTGTTGGTAGCATTGTGGGAGAAAAGTGCGACGTTATGAAGCGAATTGGCCGGTATACTCGAGAATGGTACACAGCTTGTCATATTGACGACTTTCTGAACTGACAGCTGGAGTTTAGTTATAGGATTGTCCTTGCAGTATCTCGTCGGGTGCAATGTGTGAAGGAGAGCTCGAGGTTTGCAATGTGAAAATGCAAGAAAAGCCATGAACAGGCCATCGTTCGGTTATTAAATCCCAGAGCATTGCTTCCTATTCCTTTCCACTAAATAAACACGTAAGATTGACCGTCATGAGATTTCTATCCCAGCGTGAGGTGGATTGCCACGCCTGTGCCTTCGAGCCCTTATCAGCCTCAAAGCCTCATGTGGTGGCTGATGAAGACCAATCACAAGCATTTGTAGGATCAATATGACTGGACCGAATCCACAACCGACTGACATTGGGAGGCTTAGTCGACGTTGGTTGGTTAGTTTGGTGGCTTTGAAACGTGTAGGATTGGTCCAAGGATCTTTTTCGGGATTGCATGAGCCAGAGGTCTGGCCTGGGCTTCCCCGCGCCTTTTCAGAGCTGTTGCACAGCAAAAAAAGAAACGCCCCATCGTGAATCATGAATGAATTTGATAATTGCTAGTTTGCGCAATCTCTTGATAATAGCAAGTATGTTCTGACAACTGACAATTGAAGAAGCAGTGCAGAAAGAGGTTACCGCTAGATACTATCTTGGATTCAGTCATGTCTTGGAACGTATAAGGAAAGAATAATATTCTACTCCACGTGGGACTGTATGTTCAAGATCTACTTCCATTGTGATACAGTGGCATTCAAGCCCGGCGTTCTTAGGCCGCCGAAGAAAGATATGACAATTCGACACGATTTCAGGAAGATACATCTTTCTTATCCCTCTTTTCTATTGCTCTCAAACTCGTGAGCAACTTCATATCTTGTTTCTTTCAAAAGGTGCCTTGCGGTGGAGACGGAAATTGCATGATAGTTTCCTCGCTGGACTCCATGCTCGCATACCCCCTGGAAATCACTTATGATCTGGTCTTGGACCTGCGATCATGTCCCTTCAATGTTCTACTTCCTTTAGAGTAGTCGTTTTGCACTTCGTAAGAAGTGTTATGCTTGGGTCGCACGAAGAGGGGGCGCAGGGCAGGAACTGAAGATGTGATCATCACGGTGCGGTTTTCGACGCTGTTGGTCTTACGTTAGTTGGATGGCGGAGGAGAAAAAGGGGCCTGACTTATGTGCACCAGATGATGATTCAACGGTGTTATCTAAAGGCGAAGGTAAGTTGAGGCTTTGACGTCTCTCTCCTCTCCCCTTCTGCCTATCTCCCCCTTCTACCTTGCTCTCCAGGGCGCAATCGTACCTCCTCTACTTCCCCTAAAGTGGCTGCGTAGCGCTAGCAGCTCCCGCCGCGGCCTTCTTTTACTCCTATTTATATATAGGCACGTCAGCTCGCACCTATATGGATAACGCCCCGGAGCTTGCACAGGGCCGCGGGGGATATATTAGAAGCACAAGCAGATGACTGTATGCCAGGTCTAGTAACTGGTGATTGGGTCATGAGGAGAGAAAGTGCTCGGCATAAGTCTGAGGTGTCCTGGTAGCTGTGTGGGGTTTCTTGTGGGGTAATCTACCAGCAACACCAAATCAAATACTCTCTTTCCATCCTTGTCATGCAGAGCATCAATCCACATTATACTCTTTAGAATATCTCGAACGGGCTCCCAGGTGGTTGTCCCAGTTCTCCGAAACGCCGCTCTCAGAAGTGGCATCAGCCACTGGTCATCTTCATCGGTAACGGCGGAGATAGCAGCAATGAATAGAATCCAAAGCCAAAGCTCGGGAGTTTGGTTAGAAGCACCAAGGCGCAAGACAGAATCGTGAAGCTGACGAGATAAATCGTGGTACCTCACCCGAACCCCTTCTGTCTGGAGGAAGACTGTTGTTGAGAAGGCTAGAATGGCGAGGTGGAGAGTTTCAAGAGAGCGATCTTTGCATATAAGGTGCATGAGACGGTATTCTATTGATATGAGTATCTCCTGATAGACTTCTGGATGAATCTTCTGGTCTGTTTGGAACGCAACATTTGCTGATATACAGAATTGGCGGAGATCCGTCCAGACCGCTGCGAGTCGTATATCATTATTCAGGTATGGGGTTTGAATAGCTAGAGCCAACTGATTCGGCTTTGTTGGAGGTAGATATGGTTGCCAGGATATATCCACGGAGAAAAATAAAGGCCTGGTGCCATTCATAAGAGCGATGACAAGGTCGGCTCTTCATAGAACAGCACAATTAGCATTTTTTATTTCGGAAAGCTGGCAGAATAACTATACCTGCAAACCTTGATCTGAAGTTGAGTATTCTCCTTGAGCATATGCAGACCACCCCTCATGGTCACCATCATATGAAGGCCAGCTATATGCTTCCTGGCTGCTTCATGATTCCCAAGAAGAATAGTCATCATGACAAGTGTGACAACGACAGCGATGGTGATATCTGAGGTTGCTGTCTTGGGATCCACCAATCTTCTCTGGAGCAGATGAAGAGTATTTGTCTCATGATTCATGCTTGCTAGAGAACTGCCTTGTCCCTTGACCCAATCGAAGTATGCTTGGGTGGTCCACAGCGTGGAATGAAGATACATAGGATCGGACTGCAGGTATTGGAACCATATGGATCCCCGATAATCGAACGCAAGGCACAATTCAATGGGATACATAGACTGCTTAATGACCGTACAAACTAGATGACCGTAAGTATACCGAAGATGAACACTGACTGGTTTGAAATCTGGGGAGGGGTTGTGTCTCGGAGCGGCATTCCTCAAACGTATAATGGAAATCGGAGATTCACGCACATACATTTAAAGATAAGGTCCAGCATATAAGGTTGCGTGTTATCGAAAGCAAAACGAGTGACAGTCAGATCCGAGCCATCGAACTGCGTCCGAACGAAAGTGATTTCGCTCCCATTCTGGATCAATTTAGGATCTGAGTCATTCTTGTCACGGTACCCATTGATCCAATTGCCTGGTTTCAAGCGGGAAACCATTGACTTCTGGTGACTTCTGCCGCGTTTAGCATGGCTTCTAATAAGTTTCCGTGTTGCTGTATCGTGCTTCTCGATCGAGTTACTGACGATGAAAGAACTGAATCTTCGACCTGGACAGAGCCATTAATACCAATAAATTAAAAGGACCGAGGGAGGATTAATGCTGTACCTCCTTCAGTAGCGGTCGAACTGGCCATGAGAATTGGACGGGAGTTGACAATGGAGTGTTAATCACGGTAGAAAGCGACCTTTAGACTAAACTAGGCATCATTATATTCGTCATGATATTGTCCCTAAGTCGTGTTCCAACAGCGATAAACACATGATACTGATAAAGACTATTGGAGATGTTCAGAGAGGATGATGCAGTGGAGGCGGGGCGGGGGCGGGGGTCATCCGGAAGACCAATCAAAGCCTTGTGCCAAGACCAAAATCGATTGCTGTTTTGGGCATGGTGCAACGGGTTTACACTTCCCCCCTTCTTTAATCTCTTGTCTCTTGAAGAAGCACTTGAAGAGTGATATCTCATGCTGCCCACTCGACCACGCGTCGAGGAAAGTCCTCATTAGTCCCAGCTCAGCAGCGTCTATCTTCTCCACTGGCTTCTTTTCCCTTCCCAATGCCGGGCTTTCAGGGTACGTGCAAGGGGAAGTATCCTCGCAGAAGTCTTGCCCTAGACCTATTTTGTACTTGCTCCTCCCTCAAGTTGTTTGAGGGCGTGGAATTACTATATAATAACTCGCATTCCCCTTCTTTACTTCTCACTAGACATCATCTCGTCTGAATCTTCATTCAACCCCGTCTTCGCTCACATCAATATACCCTCTCATTCAAAATCTCCCAGTTCATATTACCCCATACCTACAGCAACATGGCACCCTCAAAGTCTATCGAGATGCAACCTCTGCGAGAAGGACTCGGCACCATCTTTCTCCGGTCACAATTCTGCACTAAGCCTCAATGGCCACCAACTTCAACGGACTTGTCTGAGAAAGTGGCCATTGTCACTGGATCCAACATCGGGCTAGGTTTCTACTCATGCATCCATCTGCTTTCCTTCAAACTTTCCCATCTCATCCTAGCCGTACGCTCGGTCAAGAAAGGAGAGGACGCCGCCTCGAAGCTCCGGGCGCAGAACCCTAAAGCGAAGATCGAGGTTTGGGAGCTCGATATGGAATCCTATGATTCTGTTCAAGCTTTCACACGCCGTGTTGAGACAGACTTGACCAGGCTCGATATCGCCATCCTGAACGCGGGCATTGTGAATCAAGAATTCTCTCTGAACACCAAGACTGGCCACGAAGAGATCATCCAAGTCAATTACCTTTCGACCATGCTTCTAGCCGTCCTTCTCCTTCCAGCATTGAAGACCAAGTCACCCGTAGGGAGTCCAGGTCGTCTAACAATCGTCAATTCTGGTCTCGCATATGGTGCGAAATTTCCAAACCGGGATAGAAACCCACTGCTTCCATCATTCGACGATACGACGCTATTCCCATGGGACGCGAACGAGCGATATTCTTGCTCCAAGCTAATGTGTCAGTTATTCTTTGTGAAGATGATGACCTATATTGAGGCCGACAGTGTGATTGTTAACCTGGTAGATCCCGGCCTTTGTAAAGGATCTGGCCTGCATCGCAACGTGAAGGGTATCGTCAGCGGGGCGATGGCACTTATGAAAAGTGCCAGTGGTCGAACTTTGGCCGAGGGCTCTTCTACGTACGTTGATGCTGCGGTTGTTAAGGGCAAAGAATCACATGGCTGTTTTGTTTTCGACTGGAACATTATGCCGTAAGTTCACCCTGCTACGGGCGACATCTCGATGATTTGAACTTGTGAATACTGACTGAATGCTTTGCTCTGCTAGTTTCCCGAATATGGTCTACGACTCTGAAAGTCAGGCTGTTATCGACAAACTTTGGATCGAGACATTGAAGGAGTTTGAGTTTGCAGGCGTTCAAAGTATCTTGCAGAACCTGTAGAAGGTCTGAAACTGTATATATTATAGCAGACTAACGTTCTATACTGGAGAATTTTATATCTCCAAGTCTCAGTCGTCTTAAATGTTTCCTGAACGGCATGAAAAGCAGGTGGGGTAGTCATTGATGGGATGAACTTCTATCGGAGGCCCTGCCGCTTAGCAACTCCCTTTCCCCTTTTTAAACAAGCCGAGATGATAGACCCAAGAGATTCTTTTTACCAGTTGTGGTTTGCAAATTAAAATAGGCACGGCATACCGCATCTTTCAATAAACCATGGTATATTAAGTATCAGCTCCTTTATATATGCTATTGAATCCCATGCCCGAAACCAGGTGAAAGATTCTCTGTCACTATTCATTTCCTAAACGCAAAACAACGCCAATGGCAGATGATTTCTACAGTACACTAAATGTCCCGCATGCAGTCATTTCGCAATAAAAACCCCCACATAAGACATGAAGTTACGCTAACACGGTTAGATCCATCCTTTCCATATACAAAAGGTCAAGGTCTCGATCGAGGCCAATGGGGGAAGATCTTCCAAAGAGGTCGGTGGGAAAATGGTACAGGAGAAACGAAGAGGTCATTATAGCTGGGGTGGGTTGTTGCCCCAGGAAGAGGGGTTTATGAGGTTATTTGTGTAAAGCTTATGCTCAAGCACCATCCATCTCTCCATCCGTGAGGTCGTTGGCTTCCTCGATTGGATAATCAATTTTCTCTTGTTGTGCGATGGCTTGTGCAGAGACGATCTCGGCTAAACGTTTCAGACGGGGAGTTTGCAGCCCTAAATATTGTCAGTAATTGAATGAAGGGCCTCGAGGGTCGAAACTCACATGATGGTGTGTATGTCTCCAATGCGGTAATGACACGGGGTTCGGCGATTTCATAGGGGCCACTGTCATCCATATCTACTGCTGTAAGAAGGAGCACGTCGCTTTTCTCTGTGACACGGGACGCGACAGCTTTCATGATTTCACCATTGATAGGCTGTTCATAATCTGCGACGAGATACTGGTTGAGAAGCTTTTGGATTTGATTTGGCGACAACCTATAGATTCGTCAGCATTCAGCGCAAGAAAGAAGTGTGACTGAGACTTACATCCAACAGATATCCTGGATAATCTCGATGTCATTAAGAGTCGCTTTCTTGAGTTGGAGCAGCTTAGTTGCTTGCTTTGAAAGGGTTAGCTATGTTGTTTACTGATTATTGGGTGAAGATCGACTTACCATCAGATGCTCAAGTTGCAAAGTCCCTTCCGGCATGTCATGGCTCTTGCACCACTCTTCGATACGGGTGATGTTGTAATTGATTTGAAGACCCCGCTTCCAGGACAGGAAATTGCGGCGCATCAAGAGATCGTTGAATGCAGTGACGCCCACCAATCTGAGCAACTCCGTCACGGTCTGTGTTATAATGGAATCCTCAAGGTAGTATGCTTTCATTGCCTTGAACACGTTGTTGAGTAAACTGAGAAGATTGTCCATGCTGAAAGCTGGAGCAGAATTGCTCTGGAGCAGCTTGCCTAAGAATCGATTGCTCTCGTTGGTGACAAACCCGGGGAGGGATTGTGACTCGATGATGGCGGGGATGATCATTTTCTGAAGTTTTTTCTTGAGGACCTTCATCCAAGTGTGATAAATGTTGAATTCCAAGCTCTCAAGGTCGTGCTTCACAATTTCGAGAAGACGATCATATTCGTAGTTGTCCGTTTTCTGAGCCTCGTACCAATCTTCCGCGAGGAACACAAATGACAGCATCTCATGGACGTTGGAGAGCCAGAAGGCACCCGGATTGATGGCCTCTTCACCATCGTGTTGCATTACTTCCTGCTGGATAGACTGCATCACATTTGCCAGGAATCGCTCCGATTCCTTCACAAATCCGTTGTTCCACATTTCAGAGGTGACCAGGTTAATCAAATAGGACGGGAATAGCACCTCCTTGTCTGTGGGTGGCGGTGTAGTTGATGGGGTCGGGATTTTGAGATTTCTGATCAGTCCCATGGTCACTTCGTCGTTCAGACCATCTTCGTCAGCCAGGAGATTCTCCAATTCGAACTCAACATTGTCAACACCCGGGACGAAAGTAGAACCCGAAAGAGCTTGGCGCTGCAAGTTGCTTCCTGTGACTGCCATGGAAACCGGACGAGGGTTGTAAGCCGCGCTGACACGGTCAATATCGCGGGGTTCGGCGCCTGCGCTACGTCGCTTCGGCTTCTTCGATGATACCAAATTGATGAGGCCAATGGATGGTTGTTGGACAGCAGCACCGTTGGTGAGCTCTCCATTCATTGGCATGATTGGCACTGCCCGCTTGGCTGTCTCAAGCAGGTCTTGCATTTCAGTCAACTGCTGTCGGAGAGACAGCTTCTCAGCCTCGTGATCGACGTTCGCTTTCTTCATAGCTTCGAGTTCAGAACTCGAGATTCTCAGATTCTCCCGCAACTCTCTCTCCTCTTCTTGCAAACGTTTTATGTTGACCGCCGACTCGTCAAAGCTTTGCTGAACCTTCTTCATTTCCTCTTCCATAGCGGAAAGACGGGCTGCAGTGATACCAGCCTGATTCGCCTCGGTCTGCAACTCCTTGGATCGGGTCTCTAACGCATTGTGCCTATTCTTCCAAGACTTGATCTGGTTCTCGAAGTTCTCCACCTGACTCTGGAGAGCCTTGTTCTCCCGCTTCATGGTACCAAGAGATTGCGTTAATTCGACAACCTTGTTTTCTAACTTGTAAGATATCTGCTTCAAGTCACGAGCTTCCTCGCGGACCTTCTTGTACCCTCGCCTTGCCGATTTCCCCCTCCACAAGCTTTGGATGATGACGACCTTGCGTCTGTACGCCCTCCAGCTCTTCATCTGTCGCCTGGATCGCCAGCTTCGCTGGATCAGAACTGCAGCTTCTCCGAGGCGAGTATTCATAATTTCTCTTCGGCGCAAGAATCCCTTGGCAGCAGCTTGTGCGAGAACGACGTTATTGCGGATAGCAGTGAAACTCTTCCGCTGTTTCTGGCCACGCCATACTCTTTGAATTGTAGTCGCGGCCTTGATTGTCCGGGCTTCTTGAGCATTTTGCCGGGCAAGGTGAGCTCTGGTGACTGACTGGAATAGTAGAATAGCATCCCGCGCCTCAAGGTACTTGCGACGATAGTACTTCGCCTTGAGGTTTTTCTGGATCATGATGGCACAGTCATTCAAACGTGTTGTTCGTAGGTTTTCCAGGAAAGCTAGCATTCCTGCTCGGAAGAAGATTTTTGTCAATCCGAGTTGATACTTGTCCAAGCCCTTGCCGTTACTTGTCCCGAATGCTTTCACCAAAATCTTGTTGGCCATATCTCGGATTTCTGATGTCCATGCAGATGAAGGCACAAGCATGTAATATCGCAGCGCAAACTCCTCATATGTCCATCTCGTAGGATACCCAGCACAACTAATTCTGACGGTCTCGAGTACACCACACGCCCGAAGCTGGCTCAGCACCATAGGCCCTTCGAAAACCCACGACTCTTTGCTTTCATTGGGTTTGAGGCATCGAATATAGTGTACATCGGTATTATTGATAGTGTGCATGAGCTCAATCAGTGATGACTTGAAGATGCCACCCAGAGTTGGTTTGCGGTTCACAGCAACTCCTATTCGTCGCCCCGCAACAGGCTTCACGGCAGCCGAGGAGGCAGAGGCGGTGTCCTTTTCGCGAACCGCAGATGCCGCATCCAATACCTGTCCCAAGAACTTGTTCGATGAAGCCCTCAGCACCGCCATGTGTTCATCGGGAACTGTATCTCGGTTTTTGTCAATAAAACCATCGGATTCATAAGTAACATCAATGGCGTAATGGCAAACAGTGAAAGAGGATTTGCCGAATCGAGGCTTCTTGTAAAACTTGTTTTTGTCGGCGGCATAATTGTGATGCAGTTTTGTGACGAATTGTTCATCAGAACCCATGGGCAATCTGGATTCCTCGTCAAGTAGGGAAAGAATGCCCAGTTTCCCTTCAATCAGATCTATACAGGGTTGATTGTCTGAGAAATCGATGAACTCCCATTGAATCTGCTCCTTCACGTATTCCTCTTGCTCCAACTTGAACACGTGGGCATTGAACTCTTGCTGTAGTTTCTCGTTGGCATAGTTGATACAGAATTGCTCGAATGAGTTCTTTGCGAAATGCTCGAAGCCGTAAATGTCCAGAACACCGATGAAAGATGACACTCGAGCAAGAACTTCGTCGGTGGCTAACGCTTTATTGATGTTCTCAACCAACCAATCGAAAAGGCTGGAGTAGACAAATTTTGCGACCGAGTCTCTGACTACAAGCGCTTGTTGCTGGGTCAAATTTGATGTAATTTTCTCCCCTCTTGTGATCAGCTGCTTCTTGACCGTCCATTTGGAGAACTCCACCGGGTCTACCCCGAGAATTGCCGCGGCTTTCTCCAAATTAGGTTCTGTCGACGCGAGCACAGAATCTGTCCTTGAAGCTGTGATTTTGACATTTCCAAGATGCAACAACGCTGCAAGAAGTTTGAAAATTTCCTGTTGTTGACTATCGTAAACCCCAATAGTTGCTAACGACTGTTTCAAGGCTTCAAATTCAGCCTTGTCATCGACACTATCGATTGATGGCGAGCTTCCTTGGTTCAGATAGTCGAATTGTTCGACGGGTAAAAGATCAAGAGCCTGGCGTTGGCTTTCTGTTGCGCCTGCTACCAGTTGGTAGAAGATGTGGTAATTCCGCTCCTTCAATGGTTGGAAGACAAGTCTTGAACGCTCAAGCAAGTACGTCCGAATCTTGGCCCCAATAATGTTCGTCGTCTTGTCGAACATGATCTCAATATATTTTCCAAATCTAGACGAGTTATCATTTCTTGTCGTTTTTGCGTTACCAAATGCTTCCATAATGGGATTTGTGGCAAGAATTCGCTCCTCTGTCTCACTCATTGCCTCGGCTCCACGTTTTGTTTTTGTCCCTGGCTGATCTGGTGATTCCCGTGTAGCAAAATATCGCATTATATACTTGGCACTGACTGTCTTCCCGGCTCCGGACTCCCCTGATACAACGATTGTCTGGTTATTCTGGCTCCGCAGCATATCACTGTCTGATCAGAATATGCTCCTAACATCTGCAAAGTGCACTTACGCGAACGCTTCTTCTGCAATAGCAAAGAGATGGGGAGCCTGGGTCGCTCTTTGTTTCCCCGCATATACCTGCACCATACCGGGGACATATAGGGAGTCTACTCGGGCAAACGGATTGGTGGCGATGAGGACAATTCCACTGTAGGTGTATATTTCTTTCTGGGAATACCGTAGCTTGATAGCTTGCAGGACTGTATGTTTCCATCAGTATACCATCCACTAGCACACCACACTAAGTATAGAAGTATAGAGCATACCGGCTGGCTCATTGAGATGAGATAAATTGGTCAAGTCATCGCTGGCTTCAAGCATCGTAGGATTCATTAGGGGGGGCAGGCTGGAATTGTCATCAGACGCGAGTGCTTCTACCGTTGTCTCTATCTTCTTGGTCTGCAGCAACATCCAAAGTCAACACTAATCGGTCTATGAGGGTGCGTTTGAATGACTTACCTCCCCGTTTGCAAGATCGAAGACGAGCATGACTTTGTCGCCATCCACCGTTTTGCTGGTAACTTCGGATGCAACCCATCCCTCTGTGACATCTGGCTGCCAGGCCTTGGTGCCGACATCATAATTGTGCGCCATCGAGGCGGTGCCGACAGACTGACGAGGTCCTCTTCTCAAGGTCCTTTGATGGGCAAACCGGTCTGGATCTGGATATGGGAGCTGCAGCGTGCATCAACAAGAACAAGATGTGAGACGGAGCACGAGGCCGGAACGAATGGCTGGAAAGAGGCAAGAGGCCACGGCACAGGGTCGAGGGTATTATAGGTTGTGGGGGACCGGATTCATCTGCGTCCTGCGAGGAAGAAGAAGTAGAAGAAGAGGTCAAATCGGATCAGATTGGGTTGTGTTGAGTTGAGTTGAGGTCTGCGAGTCTCTCTCATCTTTGGACTTTTCTTGCCAGCCAGCTCGCGTTCGCGGTGCATGGACATGGATTAATAGCGCTAATTACCGGGCTAAGCCGTAACGGTAACAACCCCTTTTCTCAACCAGCCACCGTACTACTACCGTACCTTTATAAGGGCCTAATCATCTATTTCTGGACGTTGCAGACTGTGGGCGTCACGCTTCTTGATGTGTCGTTATATCGAAGAACTATAAAAACAATATCGTTTACTTTGAATCACGGTCACTATATAAGCCACAACAGGCAACTTACATGTGACTGAATCTGGAGTCCGGAATATTTCTTCATTTACTTTGGGGTCAAGCTTCACCGAAATTGGCCGTGACGGGAGCAACCGAGAAAGGGTTTCAGGTGAGGTGAGGCACCATTTAAGTAAAATAGGTCATCTGTCGAGATTTGCGTTGCTCATTTATATTTCCCATAAAGTCTCTATTTTTCATGTTGAAGGCATATTATTATTGATCATATTCGCCGAATTGCTTTTTTGTTGAACCGATCCATATGATTTCCTTCCTGGAAATCCCCGCCAAAACCACCCCAAAACTCTCAAAACTTGATTCAGTAAAGCACTCTTGTTAAAATGCGAGCTATATTGAAGTTAGTCTGCTTCAACATATAGCTACAGAATTTGCTACTTACAGCTCAAGGATTCTAGGCTATCGGAGATGTCTTTGATCTCGCTGGACTGAACATTGCTAATATCAGCCATGAGGTAGGCAACATCTCCTTTATTATCAGTAATTTGTTTGTCAACATTGTGGTCGCCGAGGATCTCGTTGACTGCTTCAAGTTAGCATTGTGGTGATAGAGGGCGGGAGGAATAAACATACCCCTTCTCAGCACACCAGGAACATTGTGATGGATGTAAATGACCTATGCCCATCAGCCACATGACGCAGGTCGGAGTCAGAAGAACATACCCGGACATGATTGGGCTCGTCCAGCGTCAATGAACGCAGATTGACTTCTGGGAGATTTACCGCTCCAAGAGTCACACCGAGGTTAACGTATCTGACCAAGGCCTCCCCGACTACTCTACGATTAGCCAGAATTTAGCAATTCGAAAGAGCAACCAACCTTCAGCACCAATGGCTCTCTGGGCCTCCTCTGTGCTGCCTCCGATATGTGGCGTAAGAATGATATTCTTCAGACTGCGGAGATCCTCTGCCCAGTCATTCAGGCTGTTGGTAAAATAGTCACCATTTCCACCGGGTTCATTGGGGTATACGTCTAGAGCTGCGCCAGCAATTTTGCCATTGCGGGAAGCATTAATAAGGGCAGGTATGTCGACTATAGTGCCACGGCTAGCATTGATTAAGTAGCTTCCCGCTTTCATCTGTTCGAATTGGGGGGCTCCAATCATGTTTTTTGTTTCAGCTAATTCAGGAACATGGCATGTTACGAAGTCGGCGTTGTTGAGGAGCTCGTTGAGGGTTGCAACTTGTCTCGCAGTCCCCAGTGCCATCAAATTCACAACGTCGTAGTAGATTACTGACAGGCCCATTGCCTCCGCAAGGACAGACAGCTGTGATCCGATGTGGCCATAACCGATTATACCTGGCCACAATGTTAACAAACGCCGCAAGGTGTACGAGGCATCGACAGACCAAGAGTCTTTCCACGGATCTCCCAGCACTTGGAGCTGACTTTGTTCCATGTGCCCTTGTGCAACTCATTAGAGCGATCCCCCAATTGACGAGCCAGGACAATGATTTCACCAATGACCAGCTCTGCAACACTTCTAGAATTGGCAAAGGGGCTGTTGAAGACAGCAATACCATGCCTCGCGGCATACTCGAGGTCGACTTGGTTAGTCCCAATACAGAAACAACCAACAACAATGAGATTTTTGGCCGCACGAAGGACCTTCTCATTAAGCTTGGTCTTTGATCTAATACCAATAACGTGAACATCGCTGCAGTAGTGGAAGAATTAGTTAGCCAGGCAGCCTGCAGGCGGAGAGGGGTTGAAGAGGGGTTGCGGGGTTGGAGTTGCCCCACCGAATCTTTTCAATCAATTGATCTTCTGGCAACGACGACTTTACAGCTTCGACCTGGTAACCTTGCGCGGCCAAGATGTCCTTGCCACTCTGGTTCACGTTTTCCAACAGCAGGATCTTGATGTCTTGTGTAGCAAAGGGCTTCAATTGTTTCGTTGCCGCAGTCATGGCCCGGGTGAGGTTCGGGGTGCCAAAACTGGCCGGGGGGCTGTAGAATGTGGCCGATGGGGAAGTCGAAACCGCGATGCTGTGGGCGACTGTGCTATCTAGTCTACTGGGAGAAGGCGCAATGTCTTTGGCAGGAGTTGGAGCGGCCATTTGTGCTCAGATTGTTGCGTGGATTTGCTATGATGGGATGGTTGGGGGATATGTTGCGAGTGAGTCAAAGATCCACCAGGAAAAGTTTTGTATGATGGCGTTAATCAGCCAGCCTTGCGCTCAGCCTTGCACCTACACTTGTTCAGCTGACTCGACAGCTTTTCAACCCCCCGAAATTCTAACTGAACTTGACCTTCTACAAGCTTTGGGACTTCCTGTCCTACAGTCACAACATGTTTATAAGGAGGGTACTGCACAATCACGTTGAAGCGAGGCGTCGTAATCTTCGGTCAACTTTTTGTTTAACATCTACGGAGAACGCCTTTTGCGATATTTGCTTGTATGAAGTTGATGCAGTACAACACGTAAAGGAGAGCTGGCTCCGGGAAGCGGATTAGTCTAGGAGTGACGAGAAAAGCAGCCTGTCATGCGTTGTTGAAGCTCCAATGCAATTGCCACAACCCGCCTAAATCCACAGCTATACAAGCTGGCGTTTTCTGATAGCCTATGCTATGGAGTCCACTGTAGGACAATAATCAATAAATCAAAAGTGCTCAACGATCAATTAGCTCTGCTTGCATTCGGCGGCCTCCTGCTTGGGCTTTGCGGCATCATCCTAATTTTGTCAGTCTTGTCATAGAGAAAGAAGGGGGGTTTGCGAATTCTTACATCCTCCTCAGACTCATCCTCATCATCATGATCCTCGCTCTCATCATCTTCCTCATCATCTTCATCCTCGAAATCTCCCTCTTCCATATCTTCGTCCAGTTCCTCAAATTGAAGAGCTTCACCTGTGAACCAGTCGATAGCACGTGGGATGAGCTTCTCCTTGATGTCTTCACCCAACTGGTAGTCGAGCTCAAGACGCTCCTCGATATCGGTGGCAGCATCGTCATCGTCATCATCCGTTGGTGCCTTAGGTGGCGAGAAAAAGTTGAAGAATGACTCTGTTGGTACAGTCTTCTTAACTACGCGGGTTTGCTTTGTGTCTATAGCGTCGTCAATGGCGGTCCTAGATACGAAAGGAACGCTTGTACTTACTCTTATTGCGTTGCTTCTTGCTCTCGACACGCACAGTCAGATCCTTCCCAGCCTTCCAGTCAATCTTGTCACCTTCGGCGTGATCGTAAATGAAGTCTCCTCCATACCCGCTCTCATTTTGATAGAAGTAAGTCTTGGTGATGGTCTTGTTGGTGAAAAATTCATTGTCGGCGAACTGGAAGATCAAACGGAAGCCAGGTTTGTCGAGATACTCCATTTGGACGTCGACCAAGTCCTTGAGGACAGCCTCATCTCTGTCTGTAATCATCTCGGCAAGAGAAACCTGGTTCTTCATGGCGGACAACCAGAACTCGGGGATACCCTTGACATTCTCCGCAGTCTCCTCTGGTTTTACACTCGGTTCAGCCTCACTTGGCTCATCATCATCCTCCTCCTCGCCAGCCTTGATCTCCTCATCCGTAGGCTCAGTTGAACCGTTGACTATCTGGGCTCGCTTTTGGTACAGCGGGGTGAATTTCGCAAAGTATTTCTTCTCCAACTCCAAAACTTCTTCCTGGAATTCCGCCTCGAGTTTCGAGTGTTCTTTTTGGACGCCCTTGAGGCCAGCGACGCGACGGCGGACAGGTGCGGGAAGGGACTCAACGTATCCTGACGAGCGACCAACAAGCGAGCCGAGCTTGCCCTGAATCATCTGAACGAGCTTTGGGTTTTGTGCAAATATGGAGGCGGCAGCAGCACGGTCAAACTCCTCTGTGGGTGGATTAGAGATGATTGAGAAGAAGTCAAGAAATCTCGGTGAGGGGCAAATGTGAAAAGCATACCTTCTTTGATGGTGGCAACACCGGGCTGTTGAGCATGGGAAGAGATAGGGGCATTGTTGGCCGGGGTGTTTTGAGGAGTGCTGTTCTCCATAGTCAGTTTGGATTGCCTCTGTGTGTGTGTGGATGGGGTGGGTGGTTGACATACGGGGCGGTTTGGAGGTTTTGCTTCTTGGGTATTTCCGACATGGCGAATATTTTAGACAAGGAATAACCTTGTGGTGTATAGGTTTGCGTAGATAGATGCCTTCAAGAAAAGAGGCCTCGGTGTCTGTTGTTATCTCGCTGGTTCGTTGGCTTGGCTGAGTTCTTTCGTTTGCGTCAAACAAGATGCGATCTGGGTAAAGGGAAGGGAGTTGACAAAAGGGATTTCGACGTGGATTCGTTGAGAATTGCAGCTTTAGACTGTAATCGTCCACTTAGCGTAGCGCGATCACGTGGTAGGTATATGATAAGGTAGGTAGCGGTGGACACTGGACTGGACTGGTAGCGGCGGGTTCCATCGCTTGGAAAAGCTTTAAGCCGGAGCCGGACTTGAAGCATTGGTGGGTGGTGGTGATCCATCAAATCCAGATTGGTATCCTCAAGTGCAGCACATGTATACATGCATTTCTCTTGTATGACAGTACCTATGTTTATCCTATGACAAGAATACCACCATGACCATTACAGTACTTACGCCTCTTCCTCACCTCTTAGACATGAACCCTTGACAGGCGTGTCGCTTTGGAGAATTTTTATCATGGACAATACCGATACCAGTACCAATGGAATCCCCATACATACGGCGCGTCGTCGGAGCACTTCACGAGCAAACGCTCGCCCCAGCCAGGATGGGTCTCATCGCCCTATGTATAGGCGGGATTCCAATATTTCCACGTACAGTTTTCTTGACGAGGTCGAGATGGCACAGGATGAGATGTTCTCGGGCCCCATGGGCGAGAGTGTCCCGACCAGCGTCTCATCCTTCGCGCATCGTCGAGGGAGAGCAGACTCGACTACAAGCTTCACATATTACCAGGAGGATGAGGAACAGGAACTCTCCCAGTCTGCCGAAGAAGACAGTGCAATATTGGATGACGAGTCAGAGTTGGATTTCGAAGAGGATGGATCTGTCGACCTCGAAACTGGCAATGTAGAGATGAGGAGGACATCCTCCGGGCATTCGAGAGCCTCTGTGCATGATCGCCTCCTGCGAAGTGACAGTGCAAGGACAGATGGAAGTAATCTCGAGCGCGGCCATCGTACAAGCCAGAAGATATATATTGTCACGGAAGACTTGACTATCGTGGTTGCTGGGTTTCGAACATCGACGCTGGGGTTTGCTGTGTACACAACGATTTGTGTACTTACGCTTGGTCTTGGGTATCTGCTCTTTCGTTGGCTACCTCGGTGGCAAGTGCGCATTATTGGCACACCCTGCTCTTTGGGTTCTTGCAATTGGATAGTAATTGAGGTTAGTAACCAGACCAGCAATTGCCTTGATATGCAGAGCATTCCAGTCTTATTCTTTCCTCTCCTACCTACTATTTCTTAGGACAGTACTGATTCAGATAGAATCAATGGGGGGAATTTGTCGTTCAAGAGGTAGAATCGAAAGAATATGGCCGTTCATTGTCAACTGTCTTCGGATTGTCTGAAAAGAAGTATGCTCTTTCATATGACGAGGATGATGATCCAGTCCTTGAGGACCTTCGAATTCTTGACTATCGATATCTGCGCTTTTCATACCACCCCTTGAAAGATAAATTCGTCCTTACCAATAGCTGGAAAGACCCAGCTTGGACAGATGTGAAATCCATTCGCGCTGGTATAGATGGAGACGAGAAAGCAAATCGAGAGCTTGTCTTTGGCAAAAACTTAATTGATATCAAACAAAAGACGATTCCCCAGCTCCTTCTTGACGAGGTGGGTGACTTAAGTCCCGATGGTCTTTCTCTTTGCTCACATGTGTAGGCATTCCATCCTTTTTACGTATTCCAGATTGCCAGTCTGATCCTCTGGTCTCTCGATCAATACTATTACTATGCAGCCTGTATATTTCTCATATCAGCTGTGAGCATTATCACCACTCTCATAGAGACACGCGCTGTTCGTACCCCCCTTCCGTAGCCCACGAGTTTCAAGAGCTAATTAGACGGTATCTTAGACAATGAAAAGACTCCGTGAGATATCGAGGTTTGAATGTGACATTCGTGTTCTGCGCAATTCATTCTGTGAGTTTTAAGATGCCGACACACAATTCCGATTCTGACCACACAGGGCGTTACGTTCCTTCCAGCGAACTTGTCCCAGGAGACGTCTATGAAGTCACAGATCCTTCTTTGACCCAATTTCCTTGTGACAGTATACTCCTGGCTGGCGATTGCATAGTGAATGAAAGCATGCTTACAGGTAATAACTTCTCATGAATAGTGGGGTTAAGTTCTGACTGGTCTAGGCGAGTCTGTACCTGTTTCGAAAGTGCCAGCCAACGATGATTCTTTACGGCTTCTCGATCTGGCCGCCTCTTCAATGGCACCCGAACTGTCAAGACATTTCTTATTCTGTGGGACCAAGATAGTCCGTGCAAGACGCCCTCAAGACGACAAAGATGACGAGGCTGTTGCCCTCGCTATGACTGTGAGAACCGGCTTCAACACAACAAAAGGCGCGCTAGTTCGATCAATGCTTTTCCCTAAACCATCTGGCTTCAAATTTTACAGGGATTCCTTCCGGTATATATCAGTCATGGGAGGAATTGCAATGCTTGGCTTCTTAGCTTCTTTCGTCAACTTCGTGAGGCTGGAGCTTGCATGGCATTTGATTATAGTTCGAGCTCTGGACCTGATAACAATTGTAGTTCCACCAGCACTTCCGGCTACTCTAACCATTGGTACCAACTTTGCTCTTTCCCGCCTACGAAAGAAACAGATATTTTGCATCAGCCCCCAGCGAGTCAATGTTGGCGGTAAACTCGATATCGTTTGTTTCGACAAGACTGGGACACTTACTGAAGATGGGTTGGATGTACTTGGTGTACGAGTGGCGCAGCGGCCCTCTAATAGATTCAGCGATATCCTGTCAGATGCGCTATCGTTGCTTCCTGGTGCAGCCTATGAGCGCGATCCTACTGTCGAATATGACGCACATAAGGCCGCTCTATATACCATGGCAACCTGCCATTCTCTCAGAGTTGTTGATGGCGAACTTGTTGGTGATCCTTTAGATCTGAAAATGTTCAATTTCACAGGATGGTCATTCGAAGAAGGCGAGCAGAGAGCTGTCGATGAGGATGAGGAACAAGGAGGCTTATCGCCATCCATTGCAAGACCTCCGGCTGGGATGGAATACGATCTAGACGACAACGATGCCCAACAACATGCGAATGTAAGTTTGTCGACTTGTCGTCCCACTTACAGACTTTGACGTTCTATGTAGAGATCTCCAATTGAGCTTGGAGTCCTGAAATCCTTTGAATTCGTGTCTCAGCTTCGCAGGGCCAGCGTTATTGTTCGGAACTTCGGCTCTCCGGGCTGTGATATATACGTCAAGGGGGCACCTGAGTGTATGAAAGATATATGCAATGCGGAAAGCTGTAAGTCTTGTCCCTTCCTGTCGTAGACTTGAGCGAACGAACTGGAATCATAGCTTATGTTTTCTAGTTCCTGGTGATTATGAAGAACTTCTCGCGTACTATACTCATCGAGGATTTCGAGTCATCGCCTGTGCCACCAAGCACATCAAAAGGCTGAACTGGGTGAAAGTCCAGAAGATGAAGCGAGAAGAAGCTGAATCTGGCTTGGATTTCCTCGGCTTCATTGTATTTGAAAATAAACTGAAGCCGAGCACTGCTGGAGTCTTGGATGAACTTAGTGAAGCTGGCATTAGGAAAGTAATGTGCACAGGAGATAACATCCTGACCGCCATCAGTGTGGCAAGAGAGTGCAACCTCATTGACAAAAGCGCACATTGTTTCGTGCCACACTTTTCCGAAGGTAGGGTCTCACACAACAGTGTATCGTGATAAGGCTAATCTTTCCTAGGAAATTTCCAGGACCCACAAGCTAGACTTTCATGGGAGAGTATAGACAACAACATTTTCACGCTCGATGAGCGGACCCTTACGGTAAATCCTCCCATCTTTTTTCGATATTCCTCTGCTAATTATTTCAGCCACTCCCGCCGCCTGCAGATGGTGACGCATCTCTACCCTACGATATTTCCAATCTGAGGAATTATTCGTTGGCTGTCAGTGGCGATGTATTTCGCTGGATTGTCGATTACGCCCCTCCAGAAGTGTTGCAGCGGGTGAGTAATCCCGGTATAACTCGGCATGAGTAGTCACTAAATCTCCGATAGATGCTGGTTTGTGGGCAGGTGTTCGCTCGCATGTCGCCTGACGAGAAACATGAGTTGGTCGAAAAGCTTCAAAGCATCGATTACTGCTGCGGGTTTTGCGGTGATGGAGCTAACGACTGTGGGGCCTTGAAGGCTGCAGATGTTGGGATTTCACTCTCAGAAGCAGAAGCCTCCGTTGCGGCACCCTTTACGAGTCGAGTGTTTGATATTACTTGTGTTCCAGAGGTCATCCGGTAGGTTTCTTTTGGTACGGACCAATTGGCTACCGCTAAAACATCTTCCAGGGAAGGACGAGCCGCACTGGTCACAAGCTTCAGCTGCTTCAAATACATGAGTCTTTACTCGGCCATTCAGTTTACATCTGTCAGCTTCCTGTATGCATCCGCATCAAACCTGGGTGACTTTCAGGTACATATCCCACTCTTTTGTATACCTCCATCTACTCACGAATCACAGTTTCTCTTTATTGATCTACTCTTGATCCTTCCGATAGCTATTTTCAGTAAGACTGGTATTCCGACTTGGGATTTAAATCTAACGCATGCTAGTGGGGTGGACTGGTCCCTTTCCTGTTCTGTGTCGCAAACGACCAACCGCAAACCTGGTGTCAAGAAAAGTGTTGACTCCCCTACTGGGGCAGATCGCTATTTGCATCTTGATCCAGGCTGTGAGTTTCCAGGCCGTCCAGAGACAACCTTGGTAAGTAGTGTACGCTATATCACTGATCCTTGGGCGCTGATGTTCATAGGTTTATCCCACCTCACCTGGACCGAGAAAAATCCAATGTCGAGAATTCCGAGAACACCACATTATTCTTAGTTTCCTGCTACGAGTACATCCTATCGGGTATAGTCTTGAGTGTTGGACCACCGTTTCGCCGATCAATGGCACATAATCGTGAGTCGCTTGAAGACTGCATTTCCGAGTCGTCCCTGCTAAAACACGCCACAGTGCCATTCGTCGTTACCATCGTAGTGACGCTACTCTTTTCCTCGTACATGCTCTTCGATCCTTCGGAGTGGTTGTCGAACTTCATGCAGTTGACGGACTTGAGTTGGGATTTTAAGACCTTCATCCTCGCCCTCGGCTTTGGCTACATTGCAGTGGCATGGACGTCGGAGCATTACCTTTTACCACGGCTCGCCAAATACTTGGGCGCTCTTAAGACACGCTTTAGCAGGCAGCCGAAGAAGCGCAAAGAGTACAAAGTCATCCTCGAGGCGATGCGCAGCTTACAGTGATATAGTATATAGTACATGTAAATACAAATGTAAATGTAAACATAAATGTATATACGCAAATAGATGTTTGAAAAAGGGGCACATAATCTATAATATGCCAGGTAACGTGAGACCAAAAGTCAATAAGGGAATTCTATATCATGACGTAAGGACCAGGCAAGGAAGTAAGGTACCACGAGTCGCTACGGCTAACGAAAGCTTCCTAAAAAGATGATACATCGGACTACCTAGGTACCTTTTACCTTATTAGGTACCTACATCAACCCGTAAATTCATTGCTTTTCTGCAATCCCGATTGTAGCTTCTCAATAATAATAATCCATTCGAAAGAACTGTAACCGTCCGTGACTATGAATTACGGTACGCATTCCTCACATGACATGGCTCGAGTCCTACTAATAATGCAGATTGGATCCTCGATGGAGGCTACCTCCCCAGTCCCATTCTCCGCATTGGAATCCGGCGTCAGCTTCAAGACCGAATAGAAGCCATCAAGAGCACCTCACTGGAAGTTGCCTATGAGAAGAAAATGAAATATGTAGAGCTCCTCCGCAGCCGGCCTATTGCGATTGAAACCGCTGCTGCAAATGACCAGCATTATGAAGTTGGGACGGGCGTCCTGGCTGCTTGTCTGGGGCCGAGGATGAAGTATTCCTGCTGCTTGTATCCAAAAGGCGGGGAGACTTTGGCGCAGGCGGAGATTGCCATGCTAGAGACTTATGTGGAAAAGGCAGGATTGAAGGACGGAATGAGTATTCTGGATCTAGGGTGAGTTTGAAAACCTCCCTGACGTTCTTTGAAACATACTTACAACTGCAATTAAGATGCGGGTGGGGTTCAGGCGCTTTGTATTTTGCCGAAATACTTCCCCATTCCAATATCACAGCTTTCTCGAACTCGAGAACACAAAAACTTTACATAGATGAGAAGGCCAAGGAGAAGGGCCTCGAGAACCTGACGATCATCACTGGAAACGTGGTAGACTATGAATTTGAGAAGGAGAGCTTTGATCGCGTAGTTTCCATTGAGGTTAGTCGTATTATAATTTTACGAGAACGTGGTAACTTACTAACATCCTCTAGCTCTTCGAGCACATGAAGAACTATGAGCTCCTCATGGCTAAAGTTGGAAGAGCTCTCAAATCCTCTGGGAAGCTCTTTGTGCATATATTTGCCCACAAAACAACACCTTATGATTATGAAGAAGGCTGGATGACTACCCACTTCTTCTCGGGCGGCACGATGCCCTCTGCCGACTTGCTACATTTCTTCCAAAAGGACCTGAAGCTAGAAAAACAATGGTGGGTTTCTGGGAAGCATTATGCAAAGACCTGCGAGGTTTGTATTGGATCCTAATATATTTTTGTCTTTTGCTGACTTGTTCAGGACTGGCTGGCCAAAATGAATGCTAACAAGAAAGAAATATGGCCACATCTTGAAGAGACCTACGGAAAAGAGAACGCAGCGACGTGGTTCTATAGATGGCAAATATTCTACATGGCATGTGCTGAATTGTTTGCGTATGAAGGAGGCGACACATGGGGTATCACTCATTATCTGTTTGAGAAGCCTGCCTCGCCGTGAAGTTGTCGCCGAGGCAGTAGAGACAGGGCTTTTGATGCCATTGTAATCTGTCATGCCGAAATTTGTTGGCCCGAGAACTTGAGCGAGGGATAAAAAAGTCAAGTAGCGGATGTATCCTCATTTATTGATTCCAATATTGTCCCCATACAATCTTAGATAATTGACTCCTATATTGTTTTGGCCTTCCCTAGAAGAGGACCGCCAAGTATAACCCTTGATTTTGTTAAACACAAAAAGCAGCGCTTATCTTTATTGAGTTTTAATGTCCCACATCAGCTGGTGCTGCTTCTCCTGCCCACGGCGAGGGATCTTCTTTTTTGTAGAGACGGCCGTAAAATACTATGAGAGATAATATGCGCGGCTTAGCAGAAAATTATCTTCTTACTGCCCTTCGTAGTGGTATGACAATCACCTGAATCTTGCATGAGGTCTGTAATTGAGAAATGAATATTTGAGAGGCATAACTAATGCCAATTGTGTCCAGAAAGACCCAAAAGCGAAAAGATGCAGATTAGGGAGCTAAAGGCAGCAAGATATCGAAGGACAAACAAGTAAGAATGATTACTTGCCCATGTCTGGGATGGCCAGTGCCTTAGTAATAGGCAGTGAAAGAGCGTGGAAATCAATTGAACAGGAAGTAGCAGGAAACGTTGATCTAGGGGTGTTTTGTTGAATATCGTGGTTTTGTACAATCGGCATCCATTTGCGGCTCTCTTCATCCCCCAAACGCCAAGTACTTCAGCACTCCCATTTCGTTACCCGCCCAACCCCCATTTGCTTATTCCATCTTCTCTGCTTCAATGATCCCAGGGGTGTTTCAATCCGAGTAACGCGGCGCCTAGGGGTATGTTAGCTTTCGGCGGAGATCTCGGCGGGGCGGGGCGTTGTCCATACCATCTTGCTTCGCCCGGTACATCAACTGTAGATACGTCAGTACTGGATTACAGCCCTTTGAGAATATATATACTCACGAAAAACCACATGCTGGCGCCAAGTCCAGTGGCGGCGAACCGGTACAGTGGTCGGACTGGAGGAATCTGGACTGGGTGTCTGCCTGCCATTGTGCTTCCCTTGTTATTAGTAAGATGTAGAGAGCGGGTGCTGATATTCTTCTCACAGGAATAAAACCAAGTTTGATGCTCTTCCACAAGCTTGGTGATGGTACTTTTAAGTGAGCTGCGGGCAGATTGAGGTTGAGGTTGATCAGATCAGATTGTATTGTACGGATCATTTAAACGCCGCCCTCCGGCAAGCTAAACTACATTGAGGCTACTCCTACCTCCTACTCCAACTCTGCTGTACTACCTCTACCCTACTGTTCGTTGTTCTCGTGAAGCTGTCGAGACGAGAGAGTAGAGTATTCACAGCTTACAACCTCTTCCAAGGCTCCCTAGCAATTGTCTCTTTAAAACTGAGCTATATTGTGTCTAGGAAACAATGCTCAGGGCTTCCATTCCAAAGCAGCTGCTGCAACGCTGATTCCTCTAATCCGCCCTTTCGAAAGTCACTTCACCATCAACGTCAAGTCAACCTTCGGGCCTTTGTCGCATTATTGCGCCTCGACATATATTTTTTGGCGCAGCGTCGCGATACTCGATTCGAATTTGCGCTTCTCGACATGGCCACTCCCATACAGCACGCCAGCCCGCAGAGCAATGGAGTATCCCCTCGCGCTTTCGCAGCCCAGCATGCGCGCCTCCCAAACAACTTCCGTGGCTGCTCGAGGATCACCGACTATGATATCCTGGGGAAGTTGGGCGAAGGTACGTTTGGAGAGGTTCATCGGGCGAAGTCAAAGAAGACGGGCACAATAGTCGCACTGAAGAAGATCCTGATGCACAACGAGAAGGACGGATTTCCTATTACTGCCCTACGAGAGATTAAGCTCTTGAAGCTGCTGTCACATCCAAACGTTCTGAAGCTAGAGGAGATGGCCGTCGAACATCATTCCAAGAGCAGCACCGATAAGAGGAAACGTGCTATCATGTATATGGTCACTCCATATATGGACCATGATCTCTCTGGCCTGCTTGAGAATCCCAGCGTCAAGTTCACGGAACCTCAAATCAAATGCTACATGCTGCAACTCCTAGAAGGATTGCGGTACCTTCACGATAATAAGATCTTGCACAGAGATATGAAAGCGGCGAATCTTTTGATCAACAACAAGGGAATTCTACAGATTGCAGATTTCGGATTGGCACGACATTATGACGAGCCTGTTCCAGTAGCCGGTCACGGTGGAGGAGAAGCTCACAGAGATTATACAACCCTGGTGGTGACTCGATGGTATCGACCTCCCGAGCTATTATTACACCTAAGAAAGTATACAACAGCAATTGATCTATGGGGCGTTGGGTTTGTGATCTCGATCTTACTTGTTTTCATGCACCCACTAATTTATCGACTAGGTGCGTCTTTGGTGAAATGCTCGTTGGAAAACCAATACTTTCTGGTGACAGTGATCCAAATCAGCTCAAGATCATCTTCGACTTGGTTGGTACGCCCACAGAGGAGACCATGCCAGGATGGAAATCATTACCTGGTGCTGAAGGCTTGAGCTTTCCTACAAAACCCTCGACCCTCTGGCCGCGATTCAGCAGGTAAGTTGAATACATCAACCAAAACCCAAAACCTCAACTAATCACGCATAGTTACGGTTCTGGGGCCATCTCTCTACTTAGCGATTTGCTGAAGCTCGACTGGCGGAAGCGCGTTAATGCTATTGATGCATTAAAGCATCCATACTTCCACACCGCGCCTTTACCAGCAAGAGCCGGGGACCTACCAACGTTTGAAGACTCGCACGAGCTTGATCGTCGCAAGTTCAGAGGCCAAAAGGCTGCACCTCCTCCAGCGCCAAAAGGTGGTACCGTTGGCATGGGTCCAACAGGTGGCTGGGGAGAGCCTAATGGAAATGGCAATCCCGGTTTTGGACCTCCTAACGGGGGCTACGGTGGTTATCGTCAACACAACGGAAGTCGCTATCCTCAAAGCGGGTATCGAAATGGTGTCCCACCACCTCCTCCTCAAGAAGAGCGCAGACCTGCATGGAGAAGGGATGATGGCCGTCCATCAGGATTACCACCCAGACCACCGCCTGTGGATTATCATGATGGAAGATTAGATCGTCCAGATGGGTATAGATCTCGCTCACGAGAAATTGAGCGCCCACCGCAAAGAAATAGAGTGGGTGCACCGAACGTGGACACGTATATACCTAGTTATGGCCCAGACAGTGCCCGAAGAGACGATCGACGAAGACGGGATGACCGTGACGACCGTCGGCACCATGATAGAGGAGAGCGGGAGCGTGATCGAGGACTAGACTATGATGAAAGAAGTAGAAGTGCCATAACTCACAGCCGTAGCCGGAGTCCGATACGAGAGCGGGATAGGGTCAGGGAGCGAGAACCCTTGGAGAGAGAGAGGGACCGGGACCGGGATCGTGATCGAGAGCGGGATATTTATCGTAGGTGATAATTGAAAATACTAGTTAATGGCTTTCTTTTCAGCCGCCTCGCTGGGATGATTAATCTGTATGGTCTACAAGGGCGTTCAGGTGGTGCTTATGGCTGGAAGGCTAGCTTGTTTGACTGCGTATTTACTGCAGACATGGATATAGGCATAGGAAGATTGTGATGGAAAGATGCATTACAGATTAGCACAGATATAGCACCAGGTTATAAGCCAATATCATACAGCCATGAGTCTCCCCAACACTCCAAAATGCTGGCTCGTCGTGGATAAAAGAAAATGTGGGACATTATAAGCTGCCATATCGAGTGCCACTTTCTGTGTCCACCCCAAATCCTTGATCGCTACATCTAACTCCCCTCTTCACTCTGCAGTAAAGACGGGTCTCACAGTAAGTTGCCGCTCCATAAATAACTCCATTCTTCTGACTCTCATACTGTGTCTTGAGCATTATTTACTCCACCTCCACGCCGCGTCGTAGGCTTAGGTGGTGTTAACCTATCAAGGTGTCGTCAGTATCAAATGGTTAGTCAGAAGGGTGTTCTCAACATACATGAGTATCTCAAACTCATGATATTTCTTGAGATAATGTGTCGCCCGCCGGTAAGCCTTCAGGAGATCCGCAGGTGCTTTGTGCGTAAACTTCTGTCCGATGTACTTGGTGACGTTTGGCGCGTCGTGGAACATGGGATCGAAAACTATCACGTCCTTCGAGCCGTCGGTGCGTTTCTCAAACCCGACGATGGTCATTGAGTGACCTCGGAGTCGGTCAGCCAGGGAAGGGTTCCAGGTTTTGGGGGCTACTTGCCTGGCTGTTGGAAATATAGAGGTGGGAGAGAAGTGCAGCGGACTTTCGGATCGAAATCCGCACAGCCGTTGGAGAAATATGCTTCTACGGCTTTGAATAGAAGGTTGTGTGCTGGATTGGCCCTCCTGTCTTTCCCGGGTTTTATGCCTTGGGCGTCACATGCTATTCCAAGACTGAGAAACATTGCTTGTGCCTAGACCAAACTTATGAGCACTAATTCACCGCTTTGGCGCAGAAGAATACCACTTACATCCGGCGTTCCAATGTATTTCCGCGTGCCTTTAATACCGCCCGTCTCTTCGCGACCTTGGGCATTGATGCCAATATCCCAGGCATTCTCGATAAAATCTTGGATTTCAAAGATTGTTGGTATTTTGTCACCCAAGTACTCGTGGCCTTGTGATCCAGCTCCGACGATATATGAACTCATCATCTGAATATTGCGATACCCACAAAAGCCACCTATACATAGATATTAGTACGCTGGAATAAACCAGAGAAATGATCAGCCTACCCTCCTTCTTCAGCTTAGATACATGTCTGACAGCTGGATCGCACAAATAAGCGTATTGCGTAGTTTTGTCTTGGTGGAGAAGCTGCTCCAGAACTGGAATGATATTTGCAGCATGGTTCATGCAGACCTCAGTTTTCCTTGACTTCCCATCGGTGCCAAGTCTGTTTACAGTGGTCATAGCGCCGTCGGTTTCGAGGAGCTTGACGAGCCATGCAGGCATCTGCTTCTCATTTGCATGGGGGCCAAGTTGTGACTTCTAATAGATCGTTAAACCGGCGTGACAGTAGAGGAAGATCTTAGGATAACTTACTCCTAATCTCCGCTTGACGCTTTTAGACGCAACTGCTACAGCTTTCTTGGAGGACGTTTCCGGCATCTTCAAGAGGCCCTTCCATGCAGCTTTAGCCGTTGCTTGTCGTTCAGCAGAGGGGCTTTCGGAGACATCGTCGTCGTCGCCGATGTTTCGAAGGGCGTGTGACAGCTTGGTGTCAAACGTAGCCTCCATCTCCGGCTCAAGCTTGAGCTTTTTGGATACATGGTCACATCCATCACCAGAATCTTGTTCCGCAGCGTGAAGTTCGAGATGGCTGTCAAATTCTGCGAAAAGAAGCTGCTCACCACAGCCCTCTACCGGACAAGATGAGTACTCGGGCTCGTCAGAGTTCTCGTCATATTCCGAGGCAAGTACCGCTGCTATACTGGCATCATCTCTGACGACGAAGGGAGATTCGCCTTCGGCGTGAAGGGTCTCCATATGCAGCTGTGGGACATTTAGCAAATGATGAATCACAAATAGCGAGGGGAAGAGGGGCTGCGACTTGCCATGATCTGATATTCACTATCGGTGAGAAAGCCGCAGAAAGGGCACGATATATTTGGTTCCTCCATGGCCTCGACTTGAAGTCAAGGAGGAGGCAAGGGGAAGATAGTGCAGCTTGCCCGGATGGCGAGAAAGAACGTGACTCGGACCATTAGGGGTGACTCGAATTGTATTCCATTCTAAATGCTTCGATGTTGGGGGCAAATAAGAAGTGCGTAGTGGTCTGTTATGTGAAAGAATGTTGTTGGTGACTGCATTTGATTATTCACATACCTGTGCAAGAGTTGTGTTGCCTTCCTGATGTTAATGTGGCTCGCTACGAGTACTGTGTTTTGCGACCTTCCCCACAAAAGGACCGCCAATTATAACCCTTAAACTTATTATACTTGATGGATATAAAAAAGGGACATCCTATTATCTTATACCCATCAATTACTATCGTATATGAAAACAAGATAATTAGGGTAATGGTATCATGACTTTGCTTTTATCATCTAGCTAGCTATTGCCTTTCAGACCTTCAAGTCCTTCAACTTGTCTACAGCCCCACCTACAGGCGCCACCTTTGGCTTTGGTGCATTCTCAACCTTGCCCTTGGCTTTCAGCGAAGTGGAATCCTTTGGAAGCTCCTTTGTGAAAGGAATGAACTCCGGGGCACCTGGCATGTATTTTCGGAGTGGTTCGGGTACGTTGAAACCCTATATCCAAGTCAGTATTTGCAATGGTAGTATCCAGATTGTTTTCTTACATCCTCTGTTTGGAAATTCTCCAGCAGACAGCAAAGAGCTCTTTCAGTTGCACACAAGGTTGAGTTGAGAGCGTGTACATATTTCTTTCGGATCTCAGTTTGCAACTTGGCCCCAAATCGGATCTCAAGGTTCCTTGACTGGTAATCTGTGCAGTTAGAGCAAGAGACAAGCTCTTTGTACTCTCCTTGGAATGGGAACCAAGCCTCCAAATCGTACTTCTTCGCTGCAGCATTGTTAAGCCCCCCTGAGACGATACCTACAACACGGTATGGAACTCCTAGAGATTTGTAGAATTCTTCAGAGATGGTAATCATTTCATCGAAGGTTTCCCAGGACTTTTCGGGGTCGGTCAGAACGAATTGCTCCACCTGTTGGTAAAGTATGTCAGTGCTGTAAAATGGGGCCATATAATATTGCTTACCTTCTCGAACTGATGAACACGGAAAATTCCCCATGCATCTCGACCGTGCGAGCCAGCTTCTCTCCTGTAGCAAGAGCTAAATCCCGCATACTTGATCGGCAGATCTTTCGCAACCAGCCATTCGTCCGCATGGAATGCAGAAATGGGTTGTTCAGAAGTAGCGATGAGGTATTTGTCATTCTGAGCATCGCCATCCACGACCTTGTACAACTCCTCGTCGAAATCCTCGAGCTGTGCCGTCTTCGCCATGTAATCCTTCAGCATGAATTGTGGGGTCTGCAGCGGGGTATATCCTTTTGAATCGAGGAACTCCAGCCCATAGTTGATCAACGCCTGGTTCAGAAAAACACCCCATTTCCGCAGGAAATATCCACGGTGTCCTACAACCTTTACTCCTCGCTCTGGATCATAGCCATCCAGTCTCGTGAGAACCTCGTGATGTGAAAGTACGTCTTTCTTTTCGACCTTGACACCTTCTGGTTGCCATGTTCGCAGCTCAGGATTGAAATCCTGAAGAAATGTTAAACCTTATGGAACGAAGATTGGTAGAGGGAGGGAGAGAGCGCTGCTGCATACCTCGTTGTCGTTCACTACTACAGAGTCGTGGACAATATTGCCAATCGTGCCAATCTTCTTCTTCAAAGTCACATCTTTCGCAGCCGCCAGTTCAATGAGGTTCTTCTTCTCCTCTCCAAGCTCAGACTTCTGCTTCAGCAAGTCGTCTGCATCCTCCTTTGCCTTCTTCTTCGCGCCAATTTGCTTTTGGATTTCGTTGATCTTGGTATTGGTCTGGGCGACGGAATATTGTGCTGTGCAGATGAAATTAGCAGATTGAGACAACGTAGAGCTTCCAAGGGCATATTTACTCTTGCGATGATCCTCATAAAGCGCGATCACTTCGTCCACCGCTTCTTCTGGGGCATAGCGGCGTCTCTGTGACTCCTTGATCTTCTCAGGGTTCCCACCCTTCTCAACAATGAAGTCGAAAACGTCAAGCATGGTGTTGCGGATGCCGGTGTTATGTGGGAGAAACAATATCGCAGACGAAGTGTGAGACCGGAATGACTCTTGAAATACTTCAGCCTCTCCTCTCCGAATTTTGTGGTGGGGGTAGGTGTGTGATAAACATAAATAGCGGGACCGGGAGTGCATCTAAATAGCGGGGTTGTCCCGCCTTCCTTTTCGGGCACTTATTACTCGTACGAGTACTGGCTCCAAATAATACGGAGCATTATGGTATTATTACATGTTATGTTACACTTCAGATGTATCTAAATAGACCATTGAGTCTTTACCTACCTATAAGGTAGAATGTGCTGTGCTGTGCTGTACTTTCCTGTAGTGTACTCTCTAGATCAAAATCAAGAACGCCGCAATTGAACACTCCTCTCTCCCAACGCCGCAGAGATACCACCCAGAGCACCCATACAATCCAACCCAACTTGCTCCAAGTCTTCAACTCAACTAACTTCTAGAATGTGCTCCTTCCCTCCCTCCCCTCCTCCTCCCTCCTTTCCTCGCTCCTTCCTTCACATAACCTGACACTTGTTCCCTCCCGTTGGCTCATTTGGATTCTGTGATTTCTCGATTTGGCCAATCATCAATTCGAAAGCCTTAGTAACATTCTCGTTATACCGCGCGCTCGCCTCAGTCCAGGCACAGCTGAACTCCTCAGCCTGCTTCTTGCCTGCCTCTGGAGTAACCTGCCTTTGCTCTGGCCGCAGATCACTCTTGTTACCGACAATAACCATCGGAACCCATTCCGAGCCCTGTGGAGGTTGTTGTTAGTCAAGTATCTTTCATGGGACCAGGCATGATTTGGCTGCTTACCAGGTGTCCCAGGATCTTATCCCGAATAACCTGGATCATCTCGAAAGACTGCTCTGATTGCACAGAGTACACCAATACGTAGCCATGGATTCCAATGAAGTGCTTGGAATTCAGGATGCTGTATTCATCCTATTACACGCGCTCCGTCAGCAGGTTATCTTTATCGATGCTATCCTATTCACATGAGATGGTGGGAAAATAATATGATATAATGACATATAAAAGCATTCTTACCTGCCCCGCGGTATCAATGATCTCAGTGGAGAACTCTTGCCCCTTATACTTGATGACCTTGCTGAAGGTGTTTTCGATCGTGGGGTAGTAGCTTTCCACAAAGTGACCGTCCACGAATTGGACGGTGAGGGACGATTTGCCTGCGAATCCATGTGTGAGCTTTGGGTACTTATACGTCAACAGTACCTACGCGGTACTGTACAAGTACCAAAGGCACTCTTGTGCTTCTGATTGCGACGCGAACTTACCTACGGATCGGCTGCCGACGATAGCGATCTTGCGCTGTTTGGATGGTCCAGGCATTGCGATTCTGGAGGGAAGTAAAGTAAGTTTCTTTCTCCGTCACTGTCCTGTCCTGTCGGTGGCCAAAGAAAAAACAATAGGGTTTGGAGGGGAGGGAAAAGCGTGTGACGGGGCAGCCCCACGTTGGGTGATTGGGAGTTGGGTTGGATAGTTGGGCATCAAAATTCAAGGTCCCGCTTCCCACGAGGCTGGAGGGCCGGGGCGCTAAGAATGAATGATGCTGCACCATCCCACTTGGAGGGGTGAATACAGAAGCAATAATGAACACTTCTTCACTCCTCAGAATGGCGACAATGGAATGTGAGAATACAAGCATGTCGGATTTCCTATAAGAAAGGAAAACCCCCAACTCTTATAGGGTTTTACGGCCTTCCTGGGACTCAGAAAAGCGCTCTCATCATCGTCATTAATACAAACATATCCAGTAATGCATCAGTATAGTCTATATCCAGCTCAGCGAGGGCTATGATTGTCGTGCTATAAATGTCGTTTTGCCATAGCAGATCAATATCAACCAAATCAAACCCCCAAACAAGAGACTGCGGGCTCTGTTCATAGATGTTTTCGTTCATTTCCATATCTAAATAAGCCAGCCGTTGTTGTTATAAACAAACTCCTAAACAAGCAGAGGGGTATATGTCACAAAATAGGCTCCGAGTCTTCCTAGGCAATTTTCAATGAAGCTGACAGAACGCCGATGCCACAGTCCGATAATTTAAGCCTTCCACTTATGACCGATCCTCAAGGTCCCACCAGCTGTTCCAAGTCCTTTATCAGCATCTCACTTCCATGCGCCTTTTGTAGGACCCAGCCTATCTACAAGGCTCTCTAACCGCTCCGTCAACCCAGACTGCGGATTGTGCCCATCTTCACCTGCTGCAATGATTTCATCCACAGTCTTGTGGTGGCCAATAAACTCCTCAATCGAAGATAACAAGGGCCGCAAAGTCTTCTTGGGTTGGCGATTTTGAACCCGGTTCGAAATTTCTGGCAAAAGACAGAAATATCCCAGCAGGACAGAAAGGTAGCCAAAGGCAACGTTCTTCTGCGTCTCTTCAACGGAATCTGCCTAAACAAGTTTTTAGCATTGAATTAGTCAAACTGTACATGATTGGGATTCTTACCTCCGAGATCCTCTCCTGGTTGTCCGTGAGGGTCTGTACCATGCTGTCCAGCGGGTCCCTGCTCTCGCCTTCAAGACTTTGAAGACTCTCTCGGGCCGCTGAGCTCCACTCAGCAAAGTTGATCATTACTCCCAGGATAAGAACAAGATGATCAACAGCGACCGAGAAATCCTCTTCGGTCAGGAATCGGGAGATAATTTTGAACTTGGCAACGATAGCTTGACCCATAGCAGACATCAATGCCCCTCTTGCAAAGACGTCTGAAGCAAGCGGGTTATTATTGGTAACATTCAGAGTAAGACGTAAGATTAAAATCTGCAGGACCCCAAACTGTTCGATTGGCCTAGTCAATGCAACTTCAAGAGTATCCGCAATTATCGGCAGGTAATTCGTGATCCAAATGTTCTCGTCATGGACCGTCCTAGCTGCGATGGAGTGAGATTCCAAAGCCGACAATGCCAGATAGAAATCGATTGCCTGTTGCTCCTTTGGAAGATCCCAGCTTGCGTCTGTCGTAGATTTCACAATGCTGAATAATTTGGTTGTTAATTCCTTCGAAAATATATCACCGTCGTTCCCTGCTTCTCTTGTTTGCCTAACCATGAGCTCGAGGCATTTCAGAGCTACTGTACGCGGTGATGCAGTTTGTGATTGCAAATCCTCCCACATAGGCAGGTCTCGTAGATAGTCATGGTACTCTAGTACCATCTTCTGGCCGATTTTGCTCATGTTACTTTTGCGCTCTTTTGCCACAGAATAGATGCTAGCTTGACAGTCGAGCAGACGAATCAGCAATCGTGCAATCCCTTGCCTGCGTAATTGAGGTACTATATGAGGTACGCTACCCTCGACGATCACACTAATCAGCAGCGATACCATGAGGTAACCCGAGATAATATCGTTTTCCTGGCCCAGATGTAGGAACAACTTTTGTTCGACACCGTTGGCGCGAAATTGGCGCGCAAAAGTTTTGTCCTTCATTTTACTTGCCATATCCAGAAGACCAGATCTCCTCATGGATGTTTGCGACATATTGGGATTTCCAATGCGATCAAGAAGATCCTCTATCTCATCCAAGAACCGGCTATTTGCGCCAGCCTGTCGTAACTCATGAACGCTCCGGATTGCAGCACCTTTGCCTTCTTCATCCTCTTCCTCTTCGTGGAAGTTGGCCAGTGGTTGAAGAGACGGTATCGAGCCTCTTCGAGGTCTTCTGCCTTGAGATACGGACGCAGGCTGAATGGGCATGTCCAAGGCCAATTGTGCCATGAGATCCTCCTCAGCTAACATAGATCGTTGTCTACTATAGGTGAACTTAGGTCCTGTGGGTCCTGCATTCTGGGGGCCTTGACTTCCTGATGCGACCGCAGGGGCTGGCTCTGGTACAAGGGCTTGGCTTCCTGTGATATCTGTGTCCACAGCAGAAGGGTCCATGGATAAGATTATACCGCGCATTGATTCAGCTCCACTGTCTTCTGAACTATCCTCTTCTGAGCTCTCATGTGTGACTTGTTGCACAAGTGAATCAATCAACCTGCGCCGGGGCATTTTTGGACGGTTGTTCATCGGATGCTTCACCACACCCGATGGCCTAGATGCTCCATAGCTATGCGCCATAGACCTCGCTGCGGGTATTCCCACTGCGCGAATCGTTTCACCCTGCAATTCTATAGGGTTCTCCTCCGTGGCATCGCCCGAATCCAGCAGACCTTGCCACATCTTCAAGCCTCTGGGAGATATGTATTTCGCCTCAGGGTCGACATCCATCATGTCTACATCACTCAACTGCGGCGATGGGGTGCTAGGTAGCAGGACATCATTTCGCAGGGGGTTGATTTTCTGGGGTGTACAAGGCCGTCCTTGCTCGCCTTGATCTGGTTTGGGCTTTGGACGTGCGACCATTGTGCTTGTCTGGCCCTTTGCTTGAGGTCTTTGCTTCGTATATGTAGTGGTAGATATTGGAGCGGACTTGGGCGCATAAATCTTTGCAGGATGAGGTTTGGGAATTGGTTTTGGTGCTGGGGAAAGCTTCAACCTCTTCCGGCTCTCATTGTTCCCCAATTCCAATGCTTCTCTGGGACTCTTCTTCGTCGTAGGTCGGTTTAAGGTCGTTTTCTGACTATCAGACTTCGCCGGCTTGGGCGTTCTGCGCGGTGCGACATCGTCGTCACTTACAGGCACATCGAATATATCTGCCGCCACGGGTGATGGGGGTGAAGCTGGTCGTGAGATCGATCTCTGATGACCGCTCTTCAGCTTTGCAATATTGGGGGGAGGCGAAGATGGTGATTCTCGTAATTCGTGCTCGGCAAGTACCTCTGGGATTTGGGAGTTGTTGGCCTGTGAGTCGAAGCCACGATCGGGTATTCGCCTTCGCACAGTTTTACCATATGTCGCGATCTTCTTCTTCGGCGGGAACTTGATGCCCTGTAAGGTAGCCATGATGAGTGCGAGAAGGCAAATACTCTCTTTGCAAGAACGAGGGTCTGGAAGTGATGCTCCCTCGAGTTCCCGGCACAATAAATAGGCTGGGGCTTTAGCAGCTCATAATGCCGCCAACAGGGAGAAACAAGTAGACGGAGAAAGATGAAGGTGAAGGTGAAGCGTGAGCCTGTGAATATGCGTGAATGGAGGTGAACGACCAGGCAATTGTAAATAAACGGAAGCGACGATCAACAATGCAAAGAACCCCGGAGCCCGGCCAGACAAGGCATGAAGCGCGGAGGAGCCAATGAAGATTGCCTGCTCAACAGAGGCCTTGAATCTTGATAGATCAAGCCGAAAGGAAACTGGAAGCGGGCATGTATAGGTAGGCAAATGAATAAATGAATGAACGAATGTTTTCAGATCAATAGGTATAACGCAGTTGCAACTGGTAGGAAAGTCACAGCCTTGAGTTTGGAGCGCTATAATTGGTCTACCATAACCACTTTGCATTAGTCATATAGTACCTACCTACTTGCTACCATCCGAGCACCCCACCCCCACCACTTCATTTGGGCTGGGCTGGGCTGCATCTTATCTCACCAGGGTACGTACTACTTACTGTACTATCAAGGTCGAGGAACCACATTCTGCTCACGAGACAACATTGGATCTTGAACATTGAATCTCTAACGTCAGTGCATCCTCTTTATATAGAACCAGGTATATATTTACTAGGGCACCTACAGATAATTCGGCTCATTGAATGCATTGAGCCAAGTGCAAGCAAGGCTGAAATACTTACCTACATAGGTAGGTACTTGTCACTGCATTGACACCACTCAACCCCGCCTGATTTGTATCCGTATAACGCTCGATTCTTCCTTTTTGCATCTCAAGAATCGCCGAGTTTTATATTCGCAGGTCCATCCGCAGAAGGCAAGAACACTGCACCGGGATCCATCAAAATGGCCTCATCAGCAAAGCCTTCCCCAATTCCCAAGCAAAGCGTGGGCCCAGACTATCGTCCTGAGAAGCAGAAACCTACAGCAACAGTTTCGACAGAGGTCCCATTCGAGAATGTGCACACGTTGTCACAGACCCCGCAGCTCATTGCTCTTCTAACGTGGGTCACAAGAAGAAAACATTGGTTGTAGTTTCGCTTTGCTGATTCTCCTGTTTCTGTAGCATGATCAGAGACAAGAATACCGACCGGGCGGATTTCATATTCTACTCCAACCGCATCATTAGACTGCTTGTTGAGGAGGGTCTCAACCACCTTCCAGTCGTGGAGCATGCCATCACAACTCCTGTTGGCCGTAACTATGCTGGTGTCATGTTCCAGGGTAAAATTTGTGGCGTATCCATCATGAGAGCTGGAGAGGCTATGGAACAGGGACTGCGTGACTGCTGCCGTTCTGTGAGAATTGGAAAGATCTTGATCCAGCGCGATGAAGAAACGTGTATGCCAAAGCTCTTCTACGACAAGCTTCCTGAAGACATTGCCGATCGATGGTGCTTGCTTTTGGATCCAATGTTTGCTACAGGTGAGTCATGGTGTAAAGAAGAAGAATGAAAGTATCACGACCAGCTAAAGATGCTCACAGGAGGCTCGGCCATCATGGCTGTTGATGTGTTGAAGTCTCGTGGTGTACCCGAGAACCGGATTCTGTTTTTGAACCTCATTGCCAGTCCACAAGGCATTGAGAATTTTGCTAAGAAGTTCCCCGAACTAAGAGTTGTCACAGCATTTATAGACCAAGTAAGTAAACTTGCCATTTTGATCCAAGATAAAGCTAATCATCTCCTAGGGACTCGACGAAAAGAAGTAAGTCTTGAGTGGCGGCACAAATTGATTGATTGCTAACCTGTTCGTCTAGCTATATTGTTCCAGGCCTGGGTGACTTTGGGGATAGGTTCTACACTATGTAGATAGACCAGCCAGTATGGAGCGCAGTACACTTAGCATTTGCAAGGTTGGGGCGGGTGGTTACATTGCATTTTCTTCCAAGTCTCCTTTGTTGAAGTCCCCGGCATCTAAAGTTACGGCAATTCTACATAGGAATAAATGAAGTAACAGCGCATAGATTCGTGCAATATCTCTCTAGTGAAACCGGTTCATTTTGTATGCTCCTTCCAACGCCCCTTGACCCAAAACTCCATTTCTATCCCGCCTTTCTCAATATTCATCGTCCGCCACGACACCATGCCCACCATAGCCACCCAGCCCGTCCTCATCATCTATAATATCGTCGTGGTCATCGTCGTCGTCGTCGTCTCTAGTATTTCCAACACTCGGTCTGCTAGCAACAGGAGCGCGCGCTGGGGCAAAACTGCCACCACCTTCCTCGCCATCGTCTTTCGCTACCGTGTCGCAAGCATCAACCCATTCCGAGTAAACATCAACAGCTGCCGAGAGATCTGACTTTTTATTAGCTACAGGTTGTGACGGCAAAGATGTGCAGAAGGTGCGTTACTCACAGTTGATGGCGCATTGGAACTGTTGGCTGCATACTTTGCAGGATAGGTTGCCCACGCCACCTTTCTTGTCGATCTCCACCGAGACAGAATTCTCGTGGTTGCAGAAGAGACAAGGGAATGACTTTGCTAGAGGTTCGTTCTGTGTAGATTGTCAGTCGCGTCGCACCGGCGCAATAAGGAGGGAATGCTTGGATGTACCTTTTTGCCCGTGGGTTTCTTTGCAGCCTTCTTTCGTTTGCCCTAGGTAAGTTATGCAGTTTAGCTTCAGTGCTGCTGGCGTACCAAGGGTCGTTCTTACCATGGTGAGTCTGTGAAAATGGCTGTGTTGTAATAATTCGGATGCTCTGGTCTGGAGAAGCTCAAAGCTTTGCACGCGCAAGTTTGGAATGCGGAGTACGTAAACGCCTCTTGAGACGTGACGGAGGGGTCCGATAAGCTTCAACTCCACTCCACTACTGTACTGTACAAAGCGATTACAATTACAATACTTCGGCGTACATTAAGGTACATGCTACGTTCGGCTGAATAAGTCACAAGTCAGGTCAGTTCAGGCAGGTACCCTACTTGTATCGAGCAAATAAGGAAAGGCCGCGTGCATTGAAGTTCCTGCACTTTCCCTCTTCACACCGTCTTTGTGCCTTGCCCTGCCCTCCCCCTCCTTGGCTTGCATCCAACCCAACCCAACCACCACCACTACCACGGGCACCTTGCACTGCAGTACTAGGTACTTCCCCGTCTTGTACAAACACCGTACCTCTTACTTTTACTCTATATCCATCCCACTCGCCCCTTCTTCCAGACTTTCCAACCCACAGCACAGCGTCCTCAAGCCAACCGACGGCAACAAAGAGCAAGATAAGACAAGACAAGATGTCTTCCTCGGCTGTAGACCAGACGGCCTTGATGAAGGAGGTACTTGGAGCCTTGAAGACCTTACAGACCAATCAGATTCAACTTGCCGCCAACGTTGATGCTATCTCAGGTCGTGTCAATGTCCTGGCGGGCATGAAGGAGGTTCGCGATGTAGCAAATGACTCCTCAAGCAAATCGTCCACTGTCTCCAAGAGCATTGATACAAGTGCCCCTGACCACGATCCTTCTGATGACCATGTACCAAGCTCGCCATCCCTTCCAGCTTCGGAGTTGGAAGGGGTTAAAGAATCCACCCAGATTGCCCTTGCTCCCAAGTCTAGTTCCACTTCAAGAATCATCCTCACGTGAGTTTCTATATGCCTCCCACGGGTTGGGACTCTGTTGACGTATTATATGAAGAACGTATCCCAGCCAATCCGGCATTAACCCACTCCCAATGGATTGGGGCAACAAAGATTTCCAGCTGCGAGGTCCTGTTGTTGTGTCCAGAACCCAGTCAACGATTCGTAGAAGAAATGGTCGGTTCAAACTCTCGTCTTCTTGTTCATACTTGTGCTAACCAACTCTAGCTATTGGAGGTAAGAGTTGTCTGAAATAGCTATGAAATGTATTGACACTTTATAAGCGCATGGTGGTTCTTATTCCATATACTACGCGCTCGCCGTGGCTAGTAAGGAAATCAAGGTAGACCATAGGTATGGCCCTGTTTCCATTATCACTGTCTCAGAATGCACGATCTCAACGATAGAACCCCGAAACCCCTGAGCCTTATGCTATGAGATCGTGGCCTTGTTTCTGATATGCAGTTTGGTCCATATCCAAGATATTGAGACTGACATATCTTTAGACCCGACTTTACCAACACTGAGCCGGCCGCCAATATTGGTCCCTTCCCGCAATGGGCCGACAAGAAGAAAATCGTTTCCATGGATCCGCTTGGTCACTTGTCCCCGTGGCTTTTCTCCGAGACTATTGAGAAGGAAAATGGTAAGTTGATATACTTTACCACGTGATTGGCCTAGCTAACTCTTCGTAGTTGATATTCGTCCAACGATTGGTATGTGCTCGTGCCTATTATTGCGGTCTGCCAGCTAACTCGTGTCAAGCGATCACCCGAGCACACATGAAGGTTGTTTACTCTCCTATTATTTTGAATCCAACTGACATTTTCAACAGCTCCCAGAATTAGAGCAGAGTGTTCGTGAGGGTCGCCTGTAAGAGTGTTATAACATCAAGATATTCGTCGGCTGACCTTTTGACAGTATTCCCGACGGGAAGGTTTGCCTGAATGAGAGTGGTGAGCTGGCAGTGACTAAATTCGCTGTCGAACCAGTTAGTAAAACCCTCATACCAAGAATTGCCAGCGTCTGACAAACCCTAGGTTTGGTATCTCCCGGGTGTTGCAGAGAGATTTGGAATTGGTACGTTTCTCGTCTCACCAACTGTTACACCAGCTTACCTTTCATCAGATGAAGGGACTCTTCGAAGATCACTATTTGAGCATACAGGAGGATCTTATCCCGAGCTAATCACCAGAGGTGATATCAAACTCTTCTTACCGCCAATAGGTATACTGCCCCCCGAAGTACGGACCAATGAACAAGTCTGACTGCGTACAGGTGGGCTTACGGTATATTGTTTTGGGGATCCCGCCAAGATGTCAGACGAGAAAGTGAAGCTAGCCCTGAGAGTTCATGATGAGGTAAATATTATCCGACCCAGGGTCGAACTCTCTGACCCAATGGCAGTGTAATGGGAGTGACGTGTTCGGATCTGACATCTGCACGTGTCGTCCTTACCTTATCTACGGTATTGAGGAGGCTGTCAAGGAGGCACAAAAGTTAGTTTCCCAAGATACCCCGCGTCGTACATGGAGCACCTGCTAATCCACCACCCAGGGGCGGAAGTGGTGTTGTAATCTATTTCCGCAAGGAAGGCCGCGCCCTTGGCGAAGTTACAAAGGTAAAGAATCCCTCAAACGTCTCCCAACATGTCGTACAAGCTTGCCCATTCCATATACCCATGCAAACATCATTATCATTCCCCAACCCCCAATCCCGACTTTGACTGCCATTAACCCCCACGTCCCTCTGAATACACCCATGCCTACCCGTTCACCCCCATATTATTATCCTGCTATCTAGGTGATATTCTAATTCTTTGATATAGTACTTGGTCTACAATGCAAGGAAGCGCGGATCGGACCGTGCCTCAGAGTATTTCAAACGGACTGAGAACATCGCGGGTGTAAAGGACATGAGATTCCAAGCCTTGATGCCCGACATTCTTCATTGGCTGGGAATTAAGAAAATTGACAGAATGTTGAGTATGAGCAAGTAGGTCACAAAGTGGGAGAATAAGCACTCCGGTACTAACAATCGCCAGCATGAAGCACGACGCTATCGTAGGCCAGGGGTAAGCCTCCACCCCACTATCCAACGGCTGTGGTTAACCATACTACAGGATCCCCATTCATGAACGAGTTGAGCTTCCCGAGTCCTGGATTCCTGCAGACTCTCGAGTCGAAATAGATGCCAAAATCAACGCAGGTTAGTTTATCCCTACCCCCACGACTGCCCCTTTGTCGACGATAGGGCTGACTCTCCCAGGATATTTCACTACTGGCTACCGAATGACCGAAGAAGAACTTGCCGCTGTGAAGGGAAGGACTTGGGAAGAGTAAGCATCTCATTCGAGCGATTCCAGGACCGAAACTGACCCAAATGTAGTATCGACCATTGATCACGCGCATCAAAATGGCATCCGATTTCCCACTCTGCGCTGGATGTACTTTTGGACCTGCATGAGTGTGCCCGATCTCCCGACACCCGTGTTAGCGTAATTAGAAATAAAGACAGACTTACCTTACCGCACTTGTTAATATTAACGATTGGCCCTAGAGATTAGAAAATTAAAAGTTGAAAAGACTGAGCGTGCCGGTAGCGGTGCCGGAAGTGACCGGTGCATGTTGCGTGATAAGAATCGATAGTTACTTCGTAGTAGTTACTGTAGGAGTGGGTGGATAATTAGAGTTGACGATGGATGGATGGATGGATGGATGGATCCAGACTTTTGCAAGCTAGTAACTTGCTAACTTAACTCTACGGAGCACAAGAATATAAGCCAGTACCTATGTACTCTACGGAGTAAGTAGTGCGACACGCAACAGACGGGGTGGAAGCACCGGGAGAGAGAGGGGAGATGGGGGTGGCTCGCCCATTCCAGACGCTCGGCCAAGTGTGGAGGGTCTGCACGACAGCCAGTAACAGGCCTGCACATATTCCTCGCATGCGCATTACAGGACATAACATACCTTACCGCCTCGTCAAAATCATTCACAGGCTGCCACATCACATGTAGGAGGGAGGCCAGCAAGATGGGGTGGGCCTTCGGTTGGCTTGGACCTTGGTTCGGGGCATTTCATTCATTTGGTATGGATGGGATGGTAGATGCTAGATAGATAGATAGATAGATGGATGGATGGATGCTCTGATGCTCTGCCTGCTCCGCTGCTCTGCTTGCTTATATGAAGAAGGAACATACCACTCTATTTTGCAGTTGGCATTCCACGTATCTATTCCAAAAACATTCCACCTCTTTTTGACTTGAGATATTACAAAAGACCCCTGCACTTGAAGTCTTTCTGCTGCAGTATCTCTTCATTGATCTTCCCAACAAAACAAAATCTCAACCCGGATACCACAATCTATACTCATATCCATACGCTTCCTCGCTACCTTTCTTCGCCGGCCTAGCTCTCTCTATGATGGGTTCCAAATCGCAATCAAGAGGGACCTCTCCCATGGTTGCTGCTCGTCGACCGAAACTCATGCGAGCGGCTGCGACTGCCCCCTCACTGGCCACATCCAACGCATCTCGGAATGACCTGGCTAGTCGACAGTCGTCGCGAGCAGCAACGCTTCTCAACAGAGTAGCGAGCTATTCGACGGCGCAGCACGAACATAGGCTCCATGGCACGCCGGGCAGCGTGTACTCGAACCCCGAGCAGGGATCTCCCGACAGCAGCGCGTCAATGGAGGAAAGGAAAGACACATTCCAGGCAGACATTCATCAGTGTGAGTAGATAACTTGGGCATGTGACGTGAGATGGCAGTGCTGACGATGGTGCAGCGGGCAATTACTTCAGTTTTCCGAGCTTTGAAGACTTTCAAGATTTCCAGGAGAACGAGGAGCGGATAGCTGCAATGCACGACAAAGGCGTGCCATGAAGTGATGCTGCTTGTGGGCGTATTGGACTTTTATCATGAATTTAGGGCAAAGTATCATATGTGAAAAGGGAACTGGAAAGGCTAAGGGAAGGACTCCGCCCAGGAGGATAGCATCACGGCGTTCCGGTGTATATTGTGGCATGCAATAGCCATCTGGCTAAGGAGCGTAATGCATAGGTGTGGATAGGGGCTGGTAGAACAGCACAGCACATAGTACATACCTAGGGACCGATGGACTTTAAGTCTGTGACGACAGCTAGGCCAGAGTCGGAGAAGGCTTGTATTTAAAGAGAAATGGACAAACCATCTGAACATACCGTATATTCCCAGTGACTGCTTCAATACCCAATAGCAGCGGCTCAAGAAGAGGAAGACTATAAGATGGCTATCTCGCAGTGGTACGATACCGGAGTGTCTATGTGGCTTGGTGACAAACCAGCAAGAGGTTTGCGGCTATCATGGTGTATATCTGAATCTAACAAAACAACAACTGCACCACAGTAAACAAAGTACCTTGAAAGGATACCATAGTCTCCGGTGTATACGATACTGCAGTATAACGTCCCATTTTGAGTAGATGATTAAGATGTTGACGATGATGTTGAAAAGGGTCCTGGGCTGGGCGGAAGTGATGCCAATCTGAAATAGCCTCCCAACAGGAATCTGGCAGGATGTCATCAATTGGAGCCTCTGCGAATTCTGAGATATACTTCAATTGCCGACCCAAGAGGGCCAAGAGGGGACTTTATGGCAGCGGTATCGTGACGAAAGAAAAGAGGAGGGGTGAGAGAGAAAAAAGTCTGGCTTTGCACGCCAAGACGAGTTTGGACCATTCTCGCTAAATAATGCGCTAACCGCCGCACACAACCCTCAAGCCGGAACAAAATTTTGACCCTCTTCAAGACATCACTTCCATCTTCAACAACCACCGACTTCGAAATCTCCGAAATGGCTGTTGGGAAGTATGGAAAACCCGAATCTCTCAAGCATCAGAGTGCTGACAATACACCAGGAACAAGCGCCTCTCAAAGGGCAAGAAGGGCATCAAGAAGAAGACCCTCGACCCTTTCACCCGCAAGGACTGGTACCAAGTCAAGGTATGCGCCTCCATGGACACTCAATCGTATTGCGGCTACTGACAATTTACAAGGCTCCATCTTCCTTCCAGATCCGAGAGTACGAATTCCCTCTGCGAACGAAATACACATATATCTAACTGAGCTTGCAGTGTCGGAAAGACTCTCGTCAACAGAACCACTGGTCTCAAGAACGCAAACGATGCGCTAAAGGGCAGAATTTTCGAGGTTTCTTTGGCCGATCTCCAGAAGGATGAGGACCACGCTTTCCGCAAGGTCAAGCTCCGTGTCGATGAGGTTCAAGGCAAGAACTGCTTGACCAACTTCCACGGTCTCGACTTCACCTCTGACAAACTCCGATCCCTCGTCCGAAAATGGCAGACCTTGATCGAGGCCAACGTCACCGTCAAGACCACCGATGACTACCTCCTCCGTTTGTTCGCAATCGCCTTCACCAAGCGCAGGCCAAACCAGATCAAGAAGACCACATACGCCGCCTCTTCCCAGATCAGAGCCATCCGAAAGAAGATGACCGAGATCATTCAACGTGAAGCCCAAAGCTGCACCCTTACACAACTCACCGCCAAGCTTATCCCTGAGGTTATCGGCCGTGAGATCGAGAAATCCACCCAAGGCATTTACCCATTACAAAATGTGGGTTTTACATGAATCATGCCAAGGTATCACATTGCTGATTAATCTAGGTCCATATCCGTAAAGTCAAGCTCCTGAAGGCACCCAAGTTCGACCTCGGCGCTCTTCTTAACCTCCACGGCGAATCGAACACAGATGAGTCGGGTCAGAAGGTTGAGCGGGAATTCAAGGAGAAGGTTTTGGATGAGGTATGAAAGGGTTATGGGCAATGTATCTGGCGCTTTTTTGACTGGTCATTTGCATGTAGTCAGGTCTTGCTTGGGGCATTTGGCGTGCCACGTCTAGCATAGGGCTAGCAAATAAATTCCCAAAATTCCGAACAATGAATCATTCAGGTCATTCTCAAGGCATGTGAAATTTGGTGGTCTTGAGACTTGTGTTGCTCAGCCTTGGCTTGGCATCTTTCGTGACGTCGGCTGGGCATGTGAACCAAAGAACCTGAAACTTATCTCTCTTAAATAAATCATTACAACTGCTCACAACCCTCGAAGTTAGGCAACACATCTTGAAATTATGGCATCCGACGAGTCACTACCTACCCTCAAGATCTTAATGATCGGGCCCTCTGGGGCCGGTAAATCAGCTTGTAAGAAAGCCTCGGGCCACCAAACTGCTGCGTCTGCTAACATACCCCCCTCCCAGTACTTATACGATACTGCGATGATCAGTTCGACTCCGACGGTTCGACCGCCACAATAGGAGTAGATTTCAAAGTAATGTTCTAGCCCGCCATCTTATTTCAAAGCTAACAAAAACCCAGCTCAAGAAACTCTCCGTGCATGGAAAAGCCTACCGCCTCAACCTCCTCGACACAGCCGGCCAAGAGCGCTTCCGCACCCTCTCCAACTCCTACTACCGCGGTGCGCATGGCGTGATACTCGTCTACGACATCTCTAACCGCGAGAGCTTCAACGCGATGGAGCGCTGGTTCGAGGAGGCGGAAGCGAACGCTATGCCGGGCGCTGTTATGTATCTGGTGGGCAGCAAGATGGACAAGGCGGGCGCTAGACAGGTCAAGGTCGACGAGGGGACGGAGCTGGCTGAGAGGCATGGGTGTGGGTTTTGTGAACTTAGTGCGAAGACGAGGGAGGGTGTGAGGAAGCCGTTTGTGGACATTGTGGATGCTATTGTTAAGAACCCGCAGCTCTTGAATGCGGCGAATAGGAGGGCTGGTGCGGTCGCGGTGGGTGGAGGAGGGGGAGAGGGGTATGCGAGTGGGTGTGCTTGTTAATAGGATGGGATTTTGGGGGAGGGTATATTATTATGGGCGACGTTATTTTGAGATACACGGAGTTGGGCATGATACTGGGCATGATACATGATACATGATACCCTTAGACACTAGATTGTACAGGTTTATTCTTTGGGGCTTAGGAATTCTACCACGGCTTTCCATATAGTCAGCAAATGCGTCTCTTCTAGTGACTCGGCAGAGGAACTTACCTTGTCTAAACTCTTCAGGCTTCTCCGAGATCACCCAGTGTCCAGCATCTATATCTGCCAGAACGAACCTCGGAAAGAACTGCCCTATTATAGGCAGAGCTTCATCAGGAACGTATTTGCTTTGTGTCCCACGCACGAACAACGCTGGCTTCTCAAATCGTACTGCTCCTGGGTCTTTGAAGGGAAAATCTCCAAGGTTGTCCAACGCAGAGCCCAGTATTCGCAGCGGAACCTTGAACTTCTGTATCTTCTCCCCTGGCGGTCGATATAGGTTCCCTAAGAGGAACTGTCGGATAGGGAGAGACTGCAGCACCAGGCATTAGCATATACCAGGCCCCTTGATATTGGTGTACTTGCCTCCTCGTACTCTTGCAAGATCTTGTCTGCCTCCGCCTGCCTAGTAACTCCCGCCTCTTCAATCTTCTTCATGCCTTGTATGTATTTGCCAAAATTGCTCAACAGAGCAGCATCCAGCGGGGCATTATCTACAGACACGATATTGTCTATCATATCGGGAGCCTTCAGTGCCAACGTCATAGCCGTTTTCGCTCCCCTAAAATTAAACATCCATCAGTCTCCGCGAACTCTCCGCTGCAAGGAAGAAATACTGACATCGAGTGCCCGATCAGGGTAGTGTTCTTCAATTGATGTTCTTCAATGAACCCCGCAACATCATCCGCCATAGCCATGTAATCATGATTAGGGTTGTGAGGTGAGTCCCCGTGGTTTCGCAAGTCTACCGCATATACAGGCCGTCCTAGATCCCTTGCAAGTGCCCTATTCCGCCTATTAGGAATTGACCTCGGGCGGTAGTTTGGGAGCAAGATGCTCACTTACTGATGCCCCTGTTATTCTTCTTGGACCCGAATAGACCGTGCATGAAGATTATGGCCCGCGGAGCATTGGAGGGTTTCGACGGTTCGTGGAGATCATATGCGAGTGATATCCGGGGAGCTGTCGAATAGGATTTGCGACATGGTATTCCGCGGATTGGGATAGCCCTTAATACTGCCAATCGAGGCCGCATGGTTGGAAAGCTTGGAAGTCTATTATAAGAGCATGAAAGGCTTGTTTGACTTTGCTACAACTTGAAGATGATGGATCTTGAAATCTTAGCAGCTTTTAATACATCAAGTCGGTATATTGTTGAAGACACTCCGTCCGCTCTAGCCCCGAACACACGTGGTGTAGCGGGGCGTTTGCCCATAACATTCCTTCCCCAAGATGATAATTGGCGTAGAAAGGAACAGCACATTTATAAAAGAGTCCGCGAGGTATTCATTTCTTCACGTTTATTCAAGGAGAAGAGGGGCCCAGCAATACCTAACTCCTTTCTCGCGTCCATGTTCTTCCCCTCGACATCCCCTCAGCTCCACCAGTGAACTTGCAAGATGTAGCGTACAGTACAGGAATACCTCCGTACAAGCAGGAAAGACCACCTTAACATGTCTGTCGAGTGATGGCCGGGAGTTCTTAAGTTTGGCAAGATGCCTTTCAAAACTACCGTATGCTACTACTGGGAACAAAAGAACATTAAAGTGTTCAGAATTGGGCCAATACTGAGAAGGGAGTTCCCTCTGGCTACTTTTATCAGCATCTTGGAAAGCGATTCTTGAAGACAGGAAGGATGTCACCTTGAACTCCAAGTAGAAGCACTCTATGATACTGTAAGCTTCAATTCAAGCCACGATAGCCAAAAGTTGAGGTTATCTATCGTATCTGCAATTTTCCCCCAGTTTCAAGCACGCAGGTGCTGTTATGATAAGATGTTTACGGAGATATGACTCCCGCAGATTTTAGGACAATGTACGATGGTGCGGGGTCCTCATCCTCCCCGGAGAGGTCCGCAGACACTAATGTTTTCTTATCGGGTGTTATCAGATATAGTCGGCCGAGGACCTGCCCTCCAATATCTCCTTTGTGATTTCACAGCAACGAGATCCGTGGATTAAGAATTGTATATGTATACAAATTACGAGTAGATTGAATCAAGAGCCATCAAGTAAACATTTCTTCAGCTCAGCACATTTCCATCTTGCAATATGTCTCCATCAAGAATCAACGAGAGTTCCCTGGTTGTCACGCCGATCAAACATGCTGCTGACAAGAAGTGCACGATTGGGGCTGTAATTACTGGTCTCGATCTAAATGATATATCAGATGAAGACTTGGCCACTCTCAAAGAGGCCGTTCATCAGTATCAATATGTCACGATCAAAGACCAACACAACTTGGATCCAGTGAAGCACTGGGAGTTGGTCACGAGACTGGACCCTGAAGCACCACAAGTCCATGGTCATGGCACTGTTAAAGAGTTCCAGAAGGTTGGGGGTTTACTCTCTGTAAGTCGCACCCTTGTTACCGAGTCACCGCATGCTTACATTTTGCAGAAGAGGGCAGTCCATGGTTTGCCCGCTGCTCCTAATGTTCGCCTAATTGGAAAGGGGTACCAAGGAGAAGATCACTTCGGAATCAAGGACTTCACAGCTGCCGGAGCAAGCAATAGTTACCACAGATACCCTCCTTCGGACGAGTCGTTTGCTGCAGGAAATACACAGTTTCAGAGATGGCATAGTAAGTTAGACTCTTAACTGTCTCTCTCTCAATCAAATAGTCTTTTCCCTCGTTCCATGGCACATTTCACATTTCACATTACGACGATATTATCGAAATAGACGCTGATTAGTTCAAGTCGATGCACCACTCTACGACCGTGAGCCACCCCACTTCACTGCTCTCCGTGCTGTCAAGTGCCCTGTAGGACCGGATATCCAAGTGAACTGGGACGATGGAAGCGGGCTCTCCATGAAGTGCAAGCCTGGGCAAACGGCGTTTGTTAGCACCATCCAGCTCTACGAACTCTTAAGTGATGAGGAGAGAATGCTTGCCGAAAACAGCTGGGTTGAGTACGCCCCGTTCCCATATATGTGGATTGAGAATTGTAAAGGACGGCCGAATGGGCTAGGTTTGGAGACGGAAGGCAAAGAACACAAAATGGAAGAAATGCCGGAGTGGGAACCGGAAAAGATCAAGACGGTGAGCCCTTTCCTCAATGACGGTAGTATGTTTTAGCTAAGTAGTATACTCAAGTATCCCATGGTTTGGATGAGACCAAACGGGAAGAAGGCTCTCCAGATACATGGTATTGCAGTCCGGAAGATGTTCCTAAAAGCAACCCCAACGAGCGAGGTCCGAGTCGTTGATGACGTGGTAAAGATCAGAGAGCTCCTTCACAGCTGGCAGCAGAGGATCATTCGCCCTGAGTATGTACTCATGGGTCCCGTGAAGGAAGGTGATGTCCAAATGTGGGACAACTGGGTAAGCTGCCGTGAATTACAGATCTTCCAGCCGTCACACTGACAGAATCCACAGAGCGTTTTCCATAGTGCAGTTGATTATCCAGACCATTATGGCACCAGAAGTAAGTAACCTCCTATGATAAGATGCTGTATTCGGATGCTAATACAGTTCCAGGCATGCACCAAGCCAATTTGGGTGCATCTGATTCCCCAGTGGGACCTGTTCCCATACCAGTTTCCTGATAGGGGAGGTGAAATGTTAGACTCTAGCTAGAAATCCAAATGAAGAGTACTGTTGTATTTTGATAGCACAACAACTAGCCCATGTTCCCTGAACAAAAATATGCGTGCGTTAGTGGGGTAATGAATGGTCAAAATTAAGTCCTGATAGACTCATCGAGTGATTAGTCTCTAAGGACATGCAGGTTCTCCCTTCCGGCGTATAACAAGTGGTTAGAGACATGGTGGTTTTACCCTCGAGTCTATGCTACTCTTACGTATGCTATCTGTCTTTCCCCCTTTCTAGCAGTAAGGCAAGGGGAAGTGGGCTCTGCTCCTTACGTAGCAAAGGTGTTTAGTTTCCGAGCTAGACTTACAGGACTAGACATGCAGTAACGTTCAACCCTAACTTGAATGAAAGGATACATAGTTTCTATTAATTCTCGATTGAATATATGCAAAACCAAAGCTCTTGCAACTCCTAGTACATTTCTATCCCTTGATCCGAAACCTCCATAAGTTCTTTCCTATTCTCGGTCCATAGTCGACACTTGAGCCTCCTTTGTCTCAAACCCTTTTTCAGCCCGACCTTCGGCTCCATCCATAGAGCTCTGATCGATCGAACCTACTCCTTCCACTATCTCCGTATCGCCGTGAATGACTTCTGGGATCAGCGTCTTACGATCCGGAAACACGACGTTGAGTACGTAGTGCAGCACACACGAGGCAACGAATCCGTAGAGCCAGTTTATAGCAAAGAGATGGCTAAGCTCGATAGGGATGTGCACACTTTCCGGTGTGACTTTGTTCGCAAGGGCAGGGAGCATTGGAACAATTACTAGAATCATGATTGCAAGGGAGCGCCAGTTCTAAATTGACTGCATTAGTATCGACGTCTTGAGGGGAGCACAGAAACTCGTACACATTTCCCGTAGATTCCTTCGGGGTCATAAAGTGCGGGGACGTCTATCTTGCGTCGTTTGATGAGCCAGTAATCCGTAAGCATTATTCCAGCTATGGGGGCCATGAATACGGCGTATGCGGACATGAAATTGAGGAAGGTCTTCGCGTTTGAGAGAATTATCCAAGGAACCATACCGAATCCGCCCACAAGCATCGCAAAGATGACTCCTCGGCGGATGTTGAAGTATTTTGGAAATAAGGATGTGATATCTAAAAAGTTTTGTCAGCCATAAACTATAAGTTTGCAGGATAATATTCGAGTCAATACCATTTCCAAAGGACACAGAGTTGGCGGATATGTTGACGCAAATTTGAGCGAGACACCACAACGCAGCACAAAAGAACGCAGCAGCACGACCACCGTGACTCCCTTGCCATTCAGCCAGAATATCCAAGGGACTCCATATAACCTTTCCATAGAGCGGCTTTGATGCCGCGGCTCCAACGACCCCGAAGATGCTGACCAAGATCTTGAAGATGGGAATGAAGGGGAGTTGCCAAACTTGGGAACCCGGTTTCTTAGCAAAGCGAGCAAAATCTGGGATGTTCACAGCCAAGGTAGAAAAGCCACCGGTTATGGATGTCATGCTGGAAAGCCAAAGCCAGGCGCGCGCCGATCCCGTCACTGTAGACTTTTGATCCCAGAAATCTGGTGCGTGCCGCGCAGCAACAGCGAGGTAGATTACCATTGCCAAGGCCATTGGAGGAACGAGAATTGTCTTAGTCAGGAACATCCATTTCAGCTTTTCGGTTTTGATAAACAGAAATGGCGTTTGCACCACATGGTATATAAAGTAAGATATCATTCCCTTGGTAGTGATACCGGCTGAGGCTGGGAGGGAGTTATGTAGCAAGGCATAGGATGGCCATATCGCTGTGATCATCTGGGTGATAGCGGTAGCACCACCAGAACTCTGTACTCCGAACCAAAAAAGTGCGAGGATGCCTCTCGACACAACGCAGAAGTAGGCCAACCAGTATCCGTAGCTAGCCCTGACCGCAATAGGGAAGGGCTTTGGATAAAATTAGTCTCGATGGTCAATGTTTGAAGATCAGCAAGCTACCCACAATGTGCAGATCTGCTCCTATAGCACCGTTCATTACCGTGGGAATGGCATTGCACATGGCCGCGACGAAAACGATCCAGATGGCATCACTCGGTGACAACCCTAGAGCTACGACAGCAGCCCCATTTGCCCATGTTGAATAGGTGACAAGGTCAGAAAACCAATACAGGACAAACGTATAGCCGGTCCAAGTTCTTCGACTTGGTTCCACGGGATCTTGGAGGCATCAGCTTCGTGTCAACAAGAATGAGGACTTCGAGTCACGAGTTTCGTGACAGAGAGTAAGCTTACCTTGATCTATTGCAGGTTAGATTCAATATTCGAAACTTAGCAGAAATGCTTGCAGAGATTATTCTCGGGCATACCTGAGTTACTCCAAACATAGTCAGGCGCTAGTGTACTCTTCTGCTTAGGGAGCTTCCAAGTGAACGTTCGTACGGAGTTCTTGGCTCTTTCAAACATTTTGGAGAACGAGAAGCAATCAACCCTATTAGAGAAGAGAAGATTTCTGGGAGCTTCTACATATTCATATCGTAGAAATAAGGCAGCCTGTCAACGTCCTGCTTATTATAACCAAATCCAAACTGATAGGAGAAGAAGTGGCGGCACATTCAGGCTGGAGATGGTCATGTCCGTTGGAAGATAACGTTCCATATTTCTTCCAGTAAACCAAGATTGAGAATACAGATATGCTCGATATGGGTATGGATATGGATATGAACATGGCTTTAGCTGCAAGAGGTGGATAAGGGTGCTAAAGGGCCCAAAGCGGGTGCGGGTCCAAGGTTCGGCCGAAAGCCCTCGTACCGAAGATAAACATATACCCAACATCAACAACAGACTCCTCCACCCCACTCTCCACGTCTATTAGCGACCACCGTCAGACTACTACGATGCTTCGTTATTCGACCGGCTTATAGTATATGACGAATACCCTGGCCTGTAGTCCGGACTGTTATGCTCGGTCGACGAGCAAATCTCGGCCGCAATGTCGAGAAAGCCTCAGACGTGCGCGGAATGTTCGCGGTGAGTTGACATTTACGATGTTACGCGCAGGTCTAGAGCTGACACGCCGTTAGACGGAAGATCAAATGTCAAAAAGTCATACCCTGCGATAATTGCATCAAAAGGCACGTGGTGTCTATCCTGTGGGATGTTCAACTTCTATTTCTGATACCATTACAGGGGATCAGCACAATGGTGCCGGCTCGCTGATATGACACACACTGTTGAGAGACAGGCATCTCATCCGTCAGACCACCCGTCCACTGGTGGCCCCGAAGCGATAGGAAATTCTATGGACTCTACATTGAATGAGAGACTTCTCGGTCTAGTAACGAGACTCTCAAACAGAGTTGAGCATCTGGAGGCTAGACTAGATACTACAGGACCGGAAAAACGCCCTTTACCTCAGGAGGAAGGAATTGATGATCGAATAGAAGATGAATCCCTTTCATTCTCAACAAGGCGGCCGTCAAAGCAGCGCAGGATTTCGCAAAAAGAGACATGTCGAGTCCCTCCAAATATTGAGGATAACAGCGAGCCGCAAAAGGAAACTGGAATCAAACCTAGTTTGCCGGAGCTCGATGCAGAGGTAGAAGATGCGGCTACGGTTCTCGAATTTCTTGCCTGGGGGAGGCTGAAAGACAGTAATATTACGACTGGTCTTCGGGACACTTCGGGTGATTCGGCTTTGGGATCCGAGAAAGACATAATTCAAAGTACCCAAACATGGGGCCTTTCGCCAGCCTCGGTTTCTGGAAGCCAGTCCATTGATACCCTGCAGATTTCTCAGATACAGGACTTGCTCCCTACCAAAGCTCAAGCTTTTCTGTTGGTCGAGTATCATGCCGAATGGCTTTTGTTCATGCATTGTTCATTTCATGCTCCGACGTTACGGCGGGACCTTGAGAAGTTTTATCTCAATGATCAAGGTAACATCAATATGACCAGTTTCGGATTGCAATGGACTGCACTCCTATTTGCAGTAATTTGTGTGAGCATGACTTGTGCAAAACCAGCGCAAATTGGAGACTGGGGATTTGTTGAAGGTTGGCCCCATCACATATATGTGTTCGCGGGAAGGTTACTCATTGAGAAAATAGGCAATCAAAGCTCACTAGCAAAGCATTGGTACCAAGCATCAGTTGAATGCCTGAGTGCTGCTAAATATCAGCAAAACCATTCTTGTAGGCTTTTTGAGACGTTTGAAGATTTATTCGGAAATTAACCAAAGCTAGTATACGGCGTTCAGACGATTGCGAGTTCCACTATATGCGCTCACTTACTAGGGTACGCCTACGAGTTATTATGAAGTTACACACTGATAGGAGTAGATTTTCTAACTCTCAGTCTGTTTTATTGGCGGCCGCAGTTCGCATCGCGCAGTCTCTGGGTCTACATAGACTTGGGAAACCGAAATTATCAGCCCGTGATAATGCCAATTATGATCCAGCAGAACGAGTTCAACAAGAGATAGGCCGGAGGGTTTGGCAACAGCTGACAATACAGGACTGGTTTTCTGTACCATTCTCGGAAACTTACTGTTTGCACTCCACTCTAATACTATTTGATGTCTCAAAAAGCACCCGCCATACTAATGAGGTTATAGGTGTGAATCCTCTTCACTTCTCCACGAATGCACCTCTTCATTGTGATGAGGAAACCATGCGGTCTACACCATTGTCTAGCCCAACCATCATGTCCTATGGTAATTTCCTCTTCAGGATCGCATGCCTAATGCCCGCATTGCTAGATCAGTCCTCAAAAACCCACACGCTCGAGGTAAAATATCAAGAAGTTCTGCGGTTCGATCAAATGATGCGGGAGCTGGTTGTGTCGGAGCTACCACCATGTCTGAACAGCCAAACGCCAATTGAGCCACAGTGGCCTCGATGGGTACTGTTAGCCCGGCGTTGCCTTACGATTACATCCGCCCATAAAATCATTGTACGTCTAGATATAAGAGGACTAGAAAAGTTACTAATTGACGTTCTTTACCAGATGATTCACAGGAGTTTTCTTGGGATGAGTTTTCACGATAAAAGATATGCTTTCACAAGGAGAAGTAAGTTACATTTGAGATATCCAAATTTCCTTCCGCGGAAACACCAATGCCTCTACCCCACTGAGAGAAGATGGTAAGCTGACAAAGTCTACAGCCTGTCTATCTGCAGCTAAAACAATCATAAATGAGGTCAAACAAGATCTCCCTGACGAAAGCCCGATAATCTGGACCACACAAGCCTTTAGTGTTGCTGCTGCTGTAAGTGATGCCCAAGTATCATGCCTCAATCTATTCTAAATACCATATTAGATTATATTGTCCCTAGATAACTTTAGCCGCCACCGGTCCGCTCAAGAGTATATAGATAACCGTCAACTAGTCTTGGATGCCATTAAATATCTTTCCAGTAGTGTCTCAATATCCTCAATCGCTGCCAGGGGCACACGTCTTCTGGCTGGACTATTAGCGGAAGATGAAAAGCATACTCAGATTTTGGATACTCGCCAAGACTTACGTGGTGAAAGCCAAAGAGCTGGCGGTGGAATTGCTGTTTCTAAGAGTGGCGATAAAAGTCTCGATATTTCAGCGTTCGTGAAGAAATTCTGTCAACAAGACCAGGCACCGCCAGGCAGTTCTCCTATAACAGATTCGCATATGCCATTATGGCTCCAACAGGAAACGTCTTTTCAGTCTTACTCGAATGCTCGGCGGGAATCACAGGATATGTATACGACAGGTAGAGACAGAAGTTACGCCGCTTCCAACTCGAGAATGCCACCACCGCCATCCATGCATGATGCTTTCGGACTCACAGCAGATCGCCGCCAGCATGAATACCCCCCCAACCCGTTTACTCAAGCATTTTCCGACAATTTTGATATCAGAAATGTAAATTGGTTTGATGATTTACTAGGAATGGCACCTTCACACTCAATCTGAGAAGACTCAAGTAAGTCTTGCGCGTCAAATGACCGCATCTCTCTATATCTCTCCAAATAAAGTACATATCCGCTGACAGGCTAAGAACGTTACAAAAAATCCAACATTGCCTCCATAGCCTTCACTACCCCATCAGTATCTTCTAATACCTGCTGATGACCTGAATGCACTACTTTCAGCAAGACGTTCTCGTTTCCGCCACCTCCTATTAGCGTCATGAGATCCTCGGACCTCGACACGGGCGATATCATGTCCTGATCCCCCGCAATGAGCACAGCTGGGCATTTGATCGTAGAATAGTCTGGATCGACATGCGTCTTGGCACAAGCTGCCTCACAAGTAGCCGCGTAGCCTTCGGCGTCTTGCGAGCTGATCATCTGCCTGACGATTGTTCGAACAAGGTTCGAGGAGCTGGGAGCGACATTGTTGCCAATTGTGGAATCTCTAATCCCTTCGATGCCAAGCCTGGCTTTGGCTCCAAGGCCAGTCATTCGCTCGACAACAGCAGGAATATGGGAGGCTGATCTCCCGGGCCCAATGAGAACGAGCCCGCTGATTCCTGGATTTTTTGAAGCATAATGCATGGCTACAATACTTCCAAGGGAATGGCCAACGAGTATTGTATTCTCCTTTGAATCCTTGGAGTCTAGAATAGAGGAGAGATCTTCGACGAATTGTGGTATAGATGGCGGTGACTTGAAAGTGCTGAATCCGGAACCTGGGAAGTCAAACCGCAACATAGTGTATCGAGAGGAGAAATGAGATATCAAAGGCTGGAAGGCGTTCGTTGTTCCACCCAGACCATGCATCAGTACCATTAATGGACCGGAACCACATTCTTCAATGAAGATCCGGGAGCCATTAGGTGTTGTATGATAGTACGTCTTGGTTTCGTCAGACATGCTGTAAAAAGTGTGTGAAATTGATCTACGGAATTTGACAGACTCTATAGCATTCAGATATGTTCGAGGCTAGACGTGATTGTGAGGAATGAAGCTGAGCAATTGCACTTTGACAACCAAATGTCCTATAAGACTTGTGTTTCCATGAATGGGGTTACACACGGTACTTTCGTTACGCCCCGGAGTTTCGGCCGAGTTCTTATCAGTATATTCTTCTAAAGCCGCTGCCTCCAAACCCAAAAAGTAAGTGATTAAAGACAACTTCTTATCATAAATACCGGCCGAATTGATCTGAAAATAGGCCCTCGAAGTTAGATAGCCCTTGGATCGACTTATGAGACCATTAAGGCCGAATCATAGCCCATGAAGAGACATGTGATTTCTTTTGGCCTTCTACTATACTTACTACTTAATGCAGCAAGCGTATAAGCCTTTCAGACTACTCGATCGAAATTCCAGTCATTGTTCATCCCAATGCCTTCCGCCATCAAAGATATCCGGGTCACGCCGATGGAGCACGGCTCCAAGAGCAATGTTGATTTCGGCGCCACAGTGCACGGCATCGATCTGAACGAGTTCACCGACTCGGACTTCGAGATAATCCACGAAGCCCTACACAAGCACAAAATGCTCGTTTTCAAAGAGCAGCCTAAGATGCTCGCGCCTCAGCGACAATATGATCTGACTCGGAGATTCGATCCGGATGAGACGACGGGCGGGTTTGCCCATGGTGTTGATCCGTTTCTCACGTCCCACAACGACGTCGATATATACGGTCTCCCTAACCGTCCTGCGATTCCTGTACAGCCGCAGGTGCATATCCTTGGACGGGGAGAACTCCCTGACAACCACTACCAATTCCCGCCGGGCTTCAAGGTCAAGGGCATCGATCACCACTATTTCCATCTCCCTCCCCACATCCCCAGCGAGGAACGAGAAGCTGGGAAATCTCGATTCTACCAATGGCATTTCGACGGCTCTTTGTACGCCATTCCTCCGCCTCGAGTGGGGTGTCTGCTCGCTGTAAGAACGCCCAAAGGACCGGATGTGAAGGTTCAATGGGATGATGGCACGGGAACTGAGATGGCCATCGCGCCTGGAGCCACAGCTATGGTGGCCGGATCTCGGGCTCTTGAGCTCCTTACTCCTGAGCTGAGAGACATTGCATATAATAGCAAAATCGAGTATGCGCCGCATTGCTTTGAGTGGATGTCCACGGCGCATAGTACTCGTCTGGGGCATTCCATCGAGACGGAAGGACTGGAAAAGCCGTTGGATAAATTAAAGCCCTGGACAGAGGAAAAGGTATGTACATACCCAATGGTGTGGAAGAATCCCATGACTGGGGAGGACAGTCTGCAGGTTCACGGACAAGGCGCTTTAAAGTTATTTCTGAAGAGTAGTCCGGATGGAGAGGAGACCATTATCGACGATCTCAGGGAAGTGAGAGCTTTTATGCATAAGTCAGTCCTTACCCCACCCCCCCCCCCCCCAACCCCTTTCTGACAAAGCACTTGCTAATAATGTTATAGACTCATGCGCCCGGTCCTTGAACCGAGTAACATATATGCGCATAGACACGAGGAGCAGGATGTGATTCTTTGGTACAACCGGGCTCTCTGGCACTCAATTGTAAGCTCACTAAACATGGTCCCTTTATATACACTTCTAATGAAGCTAGACCGAGTTTCCAGAGTCATATGGGCCGAGAATCATGCATCAGTGTAATGTCGCAGCTTCAGATCATCCAGTAGCCGCTAGGCAACTTCCAGCATGAGCGTCCTTAAAAAGGGTCAAAGTTGCGGGTGTATGTCTAGAACAACATATCATATTAAAATGAGAACTGCTGTCAAAAAATTGCTTGCCCTGAAAGAGAATTATGCTATCTTTTGGAGAAACGAGGGTAATGAACACAAAGTCGCTCCGCAAAGTATCGGAGCCTCTAGTTCATCTAGAATGGAATATAATCCACGTAGACTTTACTGGGATTCGCCGATGAATAAAAGCTGCACTTGCAGAGGCGCCCCAGGAGCATCACCTTTCCTTAAGCACAAGCCCACAGACCCGATACATCTGGATACTTCGCGATCGAAACAAAATGTGTTAGCAAGATATCATTAACATTTCTTTAGATAATTACAACTATATAAATAGTTCCAGTCAGCCATATATGGCCAAAACGCCGCGCTACTGTACAAAGCGCCAACCATTATGAAGGTTGAAGAGAGTTCAACCAGACCCTGCATGCTGCACTAGCTTTTCAAGGGCACTCTCTCAACCTTCTCAGACATGAGCTGACCTACGCCATTCGATCAACCAACTCATATCTATCCTTTCCTCCACTCAACCTACTCCACCAGCCTATCCTTCTTCTCCCAGTAGATGTTCTCCCTACTTTCATAACCCACATGGACCACGCCCACCATAGACAGGCTCCCACAACTCCTGCCAAGGCAAATCCCGAGACTGTGAGCAGCAACCAATGCTTCCCCATCCAGAAAATAGTCTCCGCGTCTTTGCCGTGCCAACTGTTGCCCTTGGAAATGTTGAAAAAGCTCCATGCATGTTTGCTGTACTCGTCCGGCATTAGAGTTCTAACATGTTCCATCGGCTCTCTTGTCGTTCCAAGATACTCCTTCCACATGACGGATAAGAAGAGCGGACCTGTGCTATACATGACACTGATGTACGGCAGTCCCCAATTGCGGTTGTAGGAAGCCAGCGACTCAATCACATGTGTGAAGAAGGGGTGTTGCGCTACTGAACCCATGGCATCGTTGCTGATACCTGTTGGAATTGTGCGCCGCAGCCAAGCTGGGTAGCTGAGGAGAGGATCCAAACGCCTGTTGCAGCCATCGTCCAGGTCGATGTAGATTCCGCCGTAGAAATGGAGCACGAAGTACCGGATCGCATCTGCGCGTTGGATGGGGAAGGGATAGCTGTCGAAGGTATCGGTGAACCAGGGGTACTCGTTCACTATGAATTCTCTCGACATTTCATCCGTCCAAAGCTGCGACTGAAGTTAGCACTTGCTGCTGTGCCCTAAGATGTCTCATGATACGAACCTTGTATTCATAATCATCGTGCAAGTCTATACACGACTGCTGGCCGGGCTTCCACTTGGCCGGGATGGTAGCATTTTTGTAGGTCTGATGTATGATTTTGGGGATTATTTGCGTCCTATTGTCGATGAGATTCGATCCCGGCGCTGGGATCTCTGATCGGAGGATGGCATCCGCGCCGCCGTCTTCGAAGAGGAGACCTATGAGGGTGCTGAAGGCATTGACGAGGAAGCCTATGATTATGAGGTTGATGACTAGGAAGATGATGGTGCCGCGTCGCATTGTGAGTAGAAGGATCGTAAGAGTTGGACAGGAGTTAGCGATAAGAAAAGGCCCGGAAGGTGAGGCTGGTTGGAAAAGTGATTATAACCGCATGGGGATAATGTATGTCTTGATGTCGGGTTGGGATGGATGGTCGTCGAGGGGGCGATTTGACGCTTTTACGCGTTTACGCTTCTGGCAAAGTGCCAAGGTGTAATTTAACTTTAGACTGGTAACTTGGGCAGTCAAAGATATTGATGATTTAGGGGTAGATATATATAAAAACCTGTATCTTCCGGCTGAGATTAGACTATCACAAGCAAGTAAATCTTACATGTTTTATAAATAAGCATATCTAGTCTAGGCGTTGTAGGTAGGTACTTAGGTACAAAGAAAGGATGGGGGCTATACCTGAGATCCTTATCGCGCTACTCGTATAGGTTATTTTTCAAAAGTATGCCGTTTCTGGAAAAGCACATGTTTAAATGTCCGATTCGCCATACTCCGTAGCTGATGGGATGTTTTCTACAATTCGTAGCTCTTGGCTCTTAGCCTCTTAGACGACGCGTTGCTCGCAAATATAAATACTCCGTACTTCCGTAATTGAAGTCGGGACATAAAAAAGACCCGAAGCACGGAGTAGACGGAACTCTTATTACCGTGACATGTCTACTTTGAGTGCATTATCATTCTCTAACTCTCAAAGTAAATAGCAAAAGGGTAACGTCTATTTCTTCTTTGTTTCACCTAGGCTAACGAACACTATACTAGGAGATTCTTCAGACAAGCATTGCTTCTATCTATAGTATAGAGCTACAGCAGAACCCCTTTACACCTCGCTAAAAACAAGGGGGGGGGGGATGAATGAATGAAAGACCTGTACGAGTCAAAAACTATGTAGGAAGGCGCTGGCATAATAATAGGGCGGTCTATGTATATTATACAAGGTGGATCGTCCTTTATCTCTCCTGTTGGAATATGTGGGACTAGGCCTAAGGGGAGAGGAGGTCAATAAATGGACTCTTATAGAATCCTATAGGGACGGACGTTATTTAACAATAAGCAATTCAAAACATCTTGAATGAGCAATTGGATTATTCATGTAATATTCATATTCAACCCGGGCATGCTTCCAGGCATAGCATATTCCTCTCCCCTAGCTCTCCTTCGCCACCTCAAGCTTTCTTGCTCTACTCTCTCCAGTTCCGATCTAGCTTTAGCCTCAGCCTCAGCTTCTACCTCTCTCCTCGCCTCGTCCCTCAAATCTTTCTTCATCTCCTTCCCTTTAGCCCTACTTATAGAAGCTGGTTCTGAACCCCCATCATCGCCCCCTCTGGTATTCTTCTTCCTAGGCCATAGACTCGGCAACTCAATCTGCTGGAACCTTGGCTCAACACATCTCTCGTCGAACCAAGTATGCAGCCTTGCCTCCACCAATTGAGCAATCTTTGGCACATCCTGTAGTCTTGACCTGCTCCCTACCAAACTCCTAATCGACAAATCCAGTCTGTAATCATCCAGGAAGCTAAACGCCAACATCGTAGCATTCATTGGACTCCCGGGCACGAAAGAGATAGACAGCGTGCCACTGAACCTAACCACCGAGACAGCCAGCGCAACAGGCAAGACTGCAACCAGAGGCTTCGGATAATTAAGCAGCAGCTTCGTCTCCAAAGCCAATGTAATAAAATCACTCAAATCAACATCCATCCTCGCCTGCAAACGTCCCTGATCCATCCCTGCAGCCCCTCTCTCAGCCGTCCCCAGACTCAGCCCATCCTCATCCACCGGGATGACCCTACAGTTACTAAATATAGGAAAATCCTCTCCCAGACTAATCTCCGTGACTTTAATCTCGTCCAAGAAATCCGGCCGTGAGGATCCATTCAGGGCCTTTGTAAGAGAAGTCAAAATAGCATCGTCATATTGCGCATCACTGCGGAACTGGGCAATAGTTTGCGCAATCAGCACATTGAACCAATCCAGACTCTCCGGCTGGTGACTGTCCACATTATAGTACGTCTTGCTCAGTATTGTCGTCGTGGTAAGGGGCGGCGGGACTCGCAGGACGCTGGAGCGCTTCTTGCTTAGGGGCTTGAGGGTGAGGAGGGAGCGTTTGTGGGCGAGGGTTCGGGAGCGGCGCTCGGTGGCTCGGAGGGCGGCTGTTACATCGGGGGAGGGAGGGTCGCCGAAGATGAAGAATTTGATGAAGGCGCCGATGAGGATCGCGATGGAGAGCTGGCCGAGGAGGAGGCCTTGAGTGAAGGAGAGACTGTGGGAGTGAGTTGGTGCCCCTCGATGGACGGATGGGGAGACTCACGAGGACTCGGCCTTGAGGGGAGCCGCATCTATACTGGTCATTTTGAGAGAATGATTAAACCCTCACTGCATTATGAAGGAAACTCGTGGTGCTCAAGAGTGCAAAATATCGAGTTGCACTTGCCAATGTTTCAGTCGATACTTATATTGGATGGAAACGCGAATAAATTTTGGCAACGCGACCGACTTAGACGTCATGGCTCGGCCGAGGTCGAATTACAGCAGTATGCTTGCTAGTCTTGATCCAACCATACACTTTTGAGTCTTCGATTGGAGATATTTTATATTCTTTAACCCTCGCAAGATAATTTAATATATTTATCTACATTATTAAAGCCCCCCATATCTCGAAATACTCCACCGAAGTCCTCACCCTAAACAAAGTCCAACATTAATTCCGACTGCTTTCCTGAAATCCGGAGCGCATCTTCTACTGGTTCAGCCCAAAACATTGTCTTGCCTTCATACCTGATAATAGGACAAAAGGCAATTACCATGACTGCCGATTTTTTCATGTTAGATTCTGTGCGAATGCGGTGCCGGGGTTGAGAAAGAGATATAAGTGTGGTCAGGAAAGGGAGCGCAAATATAATTTGCCAAGGGGAGGTGAAGGAAAAGATTATAGTTAGGGCTGGCTTGACAAACCCTACTACTGTCCTAGAATCCTCGGAAAAAGTAGACTGTGCTCTAGATTTTCATGGCCCGTGATGCTAATACCTACACTATACGCCATTGATTTAAGAACTACATGACGCCCCGTCTCAATAGTCCCTCACGCACAATTTTCGAGCCGTTGATAAAGCCCTCATCCCACCATCTAATCGTTGCAGAACAAAGTAAAGGAAGATAAATTATAGTACATGAGTATAGAAAATGGGTTTAGTCTAATCCCAGCAAGTGGATAGATTTTGCGGCGACTTCTGCGTGTGGAAGTTTGCTCGATCCTTAGATCCCGGTTGAAATTTCTGCATACAGTGGCCAGAGAATGAAGTTGAAGGAGGCCAATGCATGGCCCTAGCTCTACGAGCTTGCATCGCGGTTGCTCTGCGAACTGGCACTCATCACGGGTTGTTGTGTAGGTAGCGTCATCTTGCTCATCTGTGATTGCCTAACCTTCGCCCAGGCGTAGACAATACCACTAACGAACCCAATGATAATAGCGGACACACTGCCAAAGGTAACGGGTGCTGCGAAGAATACAAGTCCACTGACTGCGATAGGAAGCTTGTTGAGAGCTCCGACCATGGAATAGGTAGTCGAAGAAGTAACACGAATACACCAGGCTGAGCAGTAAGAGATGAAAATAGTGGCAAGACCAGAGTAAATGAAACCCGTGATAAGCTTGTTTCTCGACTCGAGTGGAAAGTTTAGGGCCACGTTCTCAGAGGACCAGTTCTCGAAGATGAGGGAGCAGAGGATGAGGACCGGGATGGTAAGCAGGTTGTTGTAGAACATGGCTAGAAATTAATTAGTGTCAACTCAAAATTTGGATTCTCTCGGTGCAACGTACTGTCCCAATCCTTGAAGTTCATCTTTTTGATGACCTTGCGCATAGAAAGGACATATGCGGCAGTACAAAAGACGTTCAACCCCATCCACATATATCCCGCATTCAAGGTAGAGAGCGCCGCAGCAGCTTCTGAAGATGCAGCCTCTGGGTTTCCGTACAACGCATGCTGGATATCTGCCCAAGCTGCCACCACGGAGCTCATAACCATGAGTCCAAAGGAGAAGAGAGCTGATGCAGTGACGCTACCACCGAACCACAATACCTCGCCATATGCAATAACAATGATAGTCAAGTTCTTGAAGATGGTGTAGACGGGAACAGAGAGAAATTGGAGCGCTTTAGTGCTCGTATAGATCATGCCAACAAGGAGGAGAGAGATTGGGAACCCTGTTTCAGCATGTCAGCAATGCCCCTTTTCTAATAGATGGCCGTCCTCACATGTCTTTGCTTTCTTCGAGTCGAACGGCGCCAAGTTCGTGATCATACCCACCTGTTTGCAAGCTATAATAGCCAAAATACAAACAAGAGACTGCAGAATTCGTTAGTTGTGTGCTTATCAGATTTTTTGAATTCAGGGGGAGGGGGGACGGTGGGGGGCACTTGCTTGAACGGCCAGATAGAAGAAGTTCAGATTCCAGTTGGCTCCAGAGACACAATACTTGTTCGTCACTGTCATAGATATCGATGCCAAACAGTATGCCAAAATCGAGATAGGGGGGCTATTTGTGATGCTAGAAATTGCTGCGGGCGGCGCGATTTTGTCGGATCTTGCCCTTGCAAGGAAAGGGTCTCTCGAGGACGGCGACGACCGTCCTTTCACGTCGCCCATCTCAATGGCATAGTCTTCGTTCTTTTTGTCGTCCATTTTCGCGGCGGCGCAAATCTCTGAGGGCAAGAGGCTTGGTTGGTGTAGAACGCGCGGGCACTAAAGGGGGAAGACTGAGGCAGGTCGAGCGTACTTGTAGAGTAGAGGATCGTACTGGGTTGAGAATTCAAACCTTCAATACCGCGGCATCAGGCGATGAGTTCGGTGGTTTCCGGGTCGTCGAATGGTTCTGTCAGAGTTCTGCTGAAGAAAGAGAAGAAATATCCGCCTTACAAAATAATGTTGGCGTTGGCCTCTTGAGCTCGGGTTTCTTAGCGCCGCGCCGCCTTCTTTCCCAAATTAGAAATTAGATTGCAGGGATGTCAAACGCGTCCCACGCAGAACCTTTGAAGCACCGCACCTCATAAAGTCACCAATATGTCGAACATCGATTCTCATGTCGCATCCGTGCTCGATAATGCACAGTCTGACGATGAAGATGCCCTTATCGCCTCTCTCGAAGACTCTCCAGCCTTAGACGCATTCCGCGAGCAAAGAATCCAGCAGTTGCACTCGGAATTTACGCGCGCGAAGTCGCAGAAGAATCAGGGCTTTGGCAATTACACGGAGATTAAGGAGGAGAAGGCTTTGATGGATCTTACGACTGAGGTCAAATACGCTGTGGTGCATTTTGCAAAGGATGACTTTGCTAGATGTGGGGTTATGGATGATCATTTGAAGGTAGGGATCTCTCTTTGGCATGGCTGTATAAGGGCTAATTGGTACAGGCTTTGGCCCCGAAACATTTCGATACAAGGTTCTTGAAGATGAACGTCGACAATGCTCCATTTCTGGTTACAAAGCTTAATGTGAAGGTTCTGCCTTGCATTTTGGCATTCGTGAATGGCAAGACCGTTGATCGGATCGTGGGCTTTGAAGGCTTGGGTTATACACCAGATACCTTCACAACTCAGGACTTGGAGGCTAGGCTATTGGCTTCAGGGGTAGTACTGAGGGCCAAGGCTATGGGAGATGCTGGAGTGCGGTTTGGAGGCAAGGCGGCGGAGAAAGAGGACAGTGATAATGATGATGACTGGGATTGAACGAGTCATACGAAATTCACGATTTTGAAACTGTAGGCTGACTGTTATACGAGCCAACACGATATTTGCAACGTTTTAATACGTTGAAAGACACGAAGAAGCGCCAGGGCGCTACTGGATGTCTGATATGATTGCCTTGGGACTCGGAAATCCCTTTCCCTAGGCCAACGGTCTACCATGGCCTTTAAGATCGGCAGGGATAAAATTTCAGGACCAAAGAAGTCTTAATTGATTTATCTGCAATGGATATCTTTTGTGCCATCCGAGTCTCCCACATAAACCGAGTGTCCATCCACAGAGACCCTAACACCGACCATGCAAAAGCGACCCCATATGTGCCAATATCAGAAATCCCAAGCCAGTGCAAATATCCGTTCGCCGAACCCGTTCCTGTTCCAATGTCCTATTTCACAATCCCAATCCTTTGACCCACGTTCTTTCACAGATCACCTCAAGATAAACCACTGAACACCCAAACACCACTAGAACTTGCCTCCATTACTCTAAAGGTCCATCTCACCATGCTTCAACTTCGCCTGAAGAGCCCAAGGATTATCCGCTTCGTCTTATCCGCGCCGCTGGGGCAAGCCATGATCGAATTCGAATCGCTGGACGAGGTAACCGAGGAACTTGAAACGCAAGCGGAGGCAGTCTGGTTTCCTACTCCACCGATCCCGTAGTGGAATGTTGTCGATTTGCTCCTTCTAATGACTCGACGGGCAAGGATATCGTTCTGACTGGCGATGGCTCGTTCTTCAAACTTATATTGGTTGCCAAATCCTCCAATAGACGAGAACAAGACACCGGATCTTCGCCGTTTGATGATTGGCTTGGGTTGGGCTGGCAGTGCATCAGAGAGCTTGCGGACATTGCCAATGCCGGTGATCTGTATTCGAGTCAGTATGTTCACAATCAAGGTGTTTCTGGGAAGTGATGACGGAGGGAAAAGGGAGCTATTGATAGACCTTGCAGAGGTTCCCCCAGGGCGAGTTGTAGAACTGAAGGGACTAGGATTTCTTACGCCAGACTTGAAGTATGGGTTGTTCTTCGTGGAGATGAGCGGAGCGGTACTCGAGTCGAATGACTTGGCCGTAGACATGGCTGAGGAAATCTTGAGGAAGTCTTGAGAGCAGTATTGAGTAACTGTACTGAGACAGCTGCTATTCCTATGTTGTAGGATAGCGGTTATATGAAAAGGTGAATATCCTGCGTACGAGATCTGGAGTGATTGTTAAGTCGCGTCACAGAATTCGGTGAATTGGAAATGCTACTGGTTCTATTTTCGCGAGACATAGCAGGAAGGAGCACAGAAGTATTTTATACAAGAGCACTAGTTCTCACTCAACTTGATACTCGTGCTGAAAGACAATAGACAAAGCATTGATAGATTGCGAACTACTTTGGTTTGTTTATCTCAGCGTGAAAACAGACAGCAAATTCGAATAATTTGGGCTAGACACTGCGATGGCTTGCAACAGATCATAGATACAGCAGACGGATCTTGCTCGTTGGACCGAGCCATCTTATATTTTTTGCATCAGCTAGCCACCAAAGCTTTCAAATATCGAAAAGCTGGTGGTAGTATGGTACTCACCGCAGGATTAGCTTTAGATATGGCATTTTGGAGCATCGACAACAAATTGCTTCCACTGAGAGTCTATGAGAGAGAAACAAGCTGCTGTTATCAGCCGCAGGTGGCGTTGCGTGCTTTCCTTCAGCCAGCGCATGGACGAGACCTACCTATCTACCTAAGTACCTGTAGGTACCTATGGTGGTGGACGTGGGAGCGTATCATCCGCCTAGTCGAGGTCATTTATGCGATGTCATTGCATTTGAGTCAGGAAGATACTGTACTTCGTACTTATCAACTGGCAATTCGAACGGCAGGACGCACATGCTACATTGGAAGCGGCAAGTACATTTCTCTGTAGGCATTTACCTACTTACCTAGTAGGTACGGAACGGTACGGTAGTTGTGGTCAAGAGAATCTGAGAAAGGAGCACGGCATGACCCAGCCGTGAGGCCGTCGGAAACGCCCCTGTGCAGATCGCGGCTTCAAGAGTCCAAGCGCCGTATTCTCCCCTCTCGAGTCTCTCTCCTCTCGAGTCTCTCTCCTCTCAGCCTCCAGCCTCCAACCTCCAACCTCCAGAGTCCAGAGCCCAGAGTCCAGCCTCTTTCCTTCACCGCTGATTATTGAGAATCACCTAGCTCGCCCTCAAGCTTACCTACCTAGCGACTTGATTACCTAGAAAGGTATGCATATCACCGCCTGGGCTCGTTGACGGGTGAACTTAGGGCTGCTTGGCATGGGCTTGTCATACGATACGAACATAATCGTGAAATCTTATTAGCGAATACTCCGTACTCGTATTTCCGTCTGCAATACTGGCATGGCACGGTGCCTTGAGTAAGGCCCAAGGCTAAAAGTGCGTATCTGGCATATGCCAATGCTGACGTTACGTTACTCCTAATAATGCTCATTTTGCGCGTTTTATAGAAGTAGTTAGCAAAGATCAGCATCATCACCCGCCTCTCTACTTTACTTTACAAATCGAGCCGTTGCAGTCTAAGGTGCGGCAGTGGCGGTACCTTATTATTCTATCATTGAATTATTTACGCAACTATTTCTACTTGCATGTCTTTTTATGTTAGTATGCTCTCAAAACGTCAAATCAAATCCGAGCTACCCCACCTTGGAAAGCATGACTGCGTGTATTATGAAGTTGTAGCTCTTAAATTTCCAGAAGGAAGCTAGAAGGGAAAAAAGTCTTCAATATTGCTAGTGGGTCGCAGATACGAGTTCAATAGACAAAGACGTCCCCCATACATACTTCGTACACTGGATAGAAATATGGGTCGAAATACGGATATACGATGATGCAGTACGAAAAGAAATCAGAAGGTTGGAATTGACCCTCATGAAAGAAGTTCTCGTGTCAGATCCCATAGTGGCAAGCTGCGCAACTTTCCTATTGATCAGGGAGAATACTAGACTCGCAGAATTATGGTCATCGTCAGCCTTGCCACTTCTCGAAGAGCCCGAAGGACTCCGCCTCTTTCTTTTTGCCGACCAATAATGCGTTGGAAATGGCTTCAACATTGTTTTAATGGGCCTACAAGGCTGGCTAGCTGATATTCAGCCCTCCGCTCTTGGCGTTGGCCACTCCTATGCCTTCCCCCAGATCATGTTATTCGGCCAATGATGATAGCGCTTTCAAATCTTCACCAATCACTTTACAATAATCATTTTACAGTCATCATTTTCCAGCCTTGCGGTACCGTATAGCCATAAGCATAAAACTGGGCTTCTGTAACTACAGTAAGCCGGAGAATTTCAAGAAGAGTTAGTGCCATTCAAATGCTCGGCCTTATCCATTTGTGATTATTTGATCGCTCCATTTTTGTGGTGGCACGTATGTTATTCTAATCCGTGGCTGGCTTTGACGAGAAAATAATTGCTATTTTCGTCTCATGTACTGAAAACGAAGAAGGCTGGGGTATGAGTCTGAGCTTTGAATGTAGCCTTAGAAGACCCGCACAAGATATATATACCTCCCTAGAGCGCTGTGTTTTTTATTTCACAGCATCACATTCCACTTGTCTATTGTCCCTCGTTCAATATCTTGCCACAATTCCCAAATCCTATACCTCTTAGACATTCTTATCCAAAATCCCAAAATCCAACTACAATATGAAGTTCACTACCACTACCGCGGTCGCGCTCCTTTCTGGTCTTGCCACTGCAGACTACTATACATCTGTACTCTGCACTGCGCCTACGGTCACAGTCACTGTTACTGAGTCAGCTTGCAACACAATTCCTGGGTCTTCTGTTACTCAAGCCCCAGCACCCACCGCGAGCAAGCCTCCATATATCACTACGGCCAATGGACAGGTAACCTCTTGCGATTATGGATCGGATTCGAAGTCAACAGTCTACGTGTATCCGACTGGCAGTCCAAACTATGATGCGACATGTGCCGTTTACAGCAGTACCACTGTGATCTCTGTTGTCATTGTCAATATCAACATTGTGGTGAACAACGCTGGCCAAACCACAACTATCACCAACACCAAAACCGATGTTCCAACTTCCACTCCTGCACCACCACCACCACCAGCAACCAACACCAATCCTTCATACACCAACTCTTCGAGCACATTAGTGCCTGGCTATTACAATGGCACTTCTTCCTCATCTTTCCCCACCGCCTACTCCAGCAGCTTGAGTCAACCTGCCAGTCTCACCCACTCAGTCTCAAACTCCACCTCTGCAATTGCTGCCTCAACAGGTAGCGTCTGGACGAGAAACAACCGAGCGGCTAGACGAGGGGCATGAATTGACGGGATTTGATGGGTCACGCTGATACAGCTGTACATGCTGCATTGGCATCATGATTATGAGGTTGTTCTGGGGCGTTTTAAGTTTAAAAAAAGCGATTTTGCGTGCAGCATTTTTGGTATTCTGCTAGAATGGGAGCAATAATAGAATAATTAGAAGGGGGTTTTGTCTTGGAGGCTATATTGGCCCACACCACGCGCAACGAGCGCCAAAAGTAATTAGAATTGCTCGAGAGGAATTAATAACACATATTTCCTCAAATTTCAGCCAATGTCTGTCCAATTTTATGGTTTTATTTGAGAATTTGACGCTTAAGTCAGTTCGGGGTCTTCCTTCCGCAGCCTAAACACTGAAATTCTTTGCAGACTTTACGTCACAACATTTTCTACATATTCTACATTAGGTCCTAAGTTTGCTTTTAGTTCTCAGAACTTAATAGACCACTCTAGAAAAACCTCCCGAGCGTCGAAATACCATAGCAATCCTTGAACTTTCTACTAAATCGTAGTTTTCTCTATGAAACACTCCAATACGGTGATCTCGAATATTCCACAAGAATGGCAGATGAAGACCTGTTTCCATATCTTTGCACCTGCTCTGGAGGTCATCGGAGAACTTGGGAGAAGTTGCTACTCGAAGAAGCCTTATAGTGGATAGCATAATGGAGACGAATTTATAATATGCTAGGTAACGTGGGACAACTAGAAGCAATGGTAATAAGTGCCGCTTTTTATATCTAGTATAAAAGAGCTTAATGAAGAGTTTGAAAGTTGGTCAATGGCGGTCCTGGTATGGGGTAACTCATGAGCCTTTTATTATCGGACGTTGATAAATCTCAGATGGCGAAATCTGCTTCTCTTGCCTGTTCTCGCACCGGCAGTTAAAACCCGAAGGTTCAATAATAGTAAAGCATAAGTGTTTACCTTCGTAATAGCCCAATCATTCCTCTAGAAAGTTTGAGATGCGCGACATGCCTAAGACAAAATAGGGGTTCAACTTAAACTCGCTAAGCCCTGTAAAGTGGCGCGCAGTGCAGATCGTGACGCCGATGGCGTGCTGTGAATGACAGAATGCGCCAGTACAATCACCAGAATTACAGTACAAGTATACTTGGTACGTAAATTCTTCTCTTTTAACTCCGCCGCCATCCCATCTGCAGAATAATACTTCTCAAAAAAAACAAACCATCTTCTATCAACCTGCACTACACAACCCTCAACTCAATCAACTACAATTGCAATAATGAGAGCATACTGGTTCGACAACCAACCTGTATTTACCCCACCATATACCCCGCACCGACCACTCACCACTCACCCCCTATATCAGCTAACCCATCAATCAAACAGGGCGACCAACGCGAGCTCCACGACTCCGGGCGCGCCGTCGATCCAGCCTACCTCTCGAACCTCGGCGTGCTCTACTACCACATCTCCGACGAAAAAGACGTCGACAAGCTAGCCGCGGAGCGCAGCTACAAGAACCGCGACCTGATCACCGTGTCGCCGGAGAAGATGGGCGCCGTGTACGAGGAGAAGGTCAAGTCGTTCTTCCACGAGCACTTGCACGAGGACGAGGAGATACGGTATATCCGCGACGGCACTGGGTTCTTTGATGTGCGCAGCGAGGGCGATGAGTGGGTGCGGATATACTTGGAGAAGGATGATTTGATTGTGAGGCTCTTCTTGCGGTATTGAGGCAGGGGCGGTTGCTGATTTGGTGTAGATTCTGCCAGCGGGTATCTATCATCGATTTACTACGGATAGCAAGAATGTGAGTTGAAGCTTGAGAGGGCGAAGTTGGGGATATTGGGTGTGGTGCTAATAAGAGGCAGTATATTATGGCTACGAGGCTCTTCAAGGAGGAACCAAAGTGGACTCCTTTGAACCGTGGTCCGGAGGTCGATGTCAACCCCTTCCGCAAAGAGTACCTGCAGAGCCGGACTCCTGTTGCAAGCCAGTAGTTTGGAGCTGGGACTAAGTTGAGAAGTACATCGGCGATGTGTTGATAGGAACTGAACATATGATTCTTCTTCTTCTGGCATGTTTCCGATGTGACTAGTATTGTTTCATAATCCATATTCCAAAATCGAGTTAACATCAAGGTTCTGTTTCCTACGCCCTTTCGATTTACTGAAAGCCATGCCATGTGGCCAGTTACATTTATTGTTATATTCCTGCTCTTCATTCCACCCGTGGGGCATTGGACAACCCCATATAATTACTCTGAAGTCAGTTTCCTCTACGTATCAAGTTATAAATCCAGCTCATATTCCTCGCTGTTTGTCTCTCAGTGCCGTATTTCAGTAAGTCTGGCTCCAGGTCGGTTAAAACGAGGACATTAGATCCAAGCCCATGAAGACATAATTTATGACTGAAGAAAGGGCGGCTCACTCCTTTCAGATGCTCCCTTCAAGAAATATTGTTCCAAAGTAACGTGCCTGCGTCCCTTCGTCTCGTCCAATGGCTCCTTGATGCCAGAGCAACAGGACTCGCAAGGATGGAAAAAGCACCGGTTCTTCATGAGCACTAAGGAAGTAAAACGAGTCCTGGAATGGAGCAGAACGCCTGTTCTTTAAATTGACAAAGGGCAATACTATGTAACATTGTCGAACAGCTGGTTGAAGTCGAAACACCATGAGTTGTCCGAATCGAGGACTTCCATATGAAGCTTGTCCTAATCGGGAGTAGACTGCCACTGCCACTGCCCCAGGAAATCTTATCGATAAGATAAACCGATAACAGCCGCAGCCACCATCCAAAAATTTAACCGTGCATTGAGAACAAGAAGACAGCAACCATGGCCTCAAGAAGCAAGCCAAACATCATTGTGACTGGTACGCCCGGCGTGGGCAAAACTACCCACTGCGAAATACTCGCCGAAAACACTGGTCTGAAACACTTCTCGATCAACGAAGTTGTCAAGGACCGAGGTTGTCATGATGGCTACGACGAAGAATTCAAAAGCTGGATCGTGGACGAGGACAAGGTGAGGAGTGTGTAATTGCGCCGTTGGATTTATGCTAATAATTTAGTTACTGGATGCAATTGAAGATGAGGTGAAGCAAGGGGGATACATAATTGACTGGCACGCTTGCGACTTGTTCCCCAAAAGCTGGATCGACCTTGTGGTTGTTCTGCGAGTCGATTCTACACAGCTTTACGACAGACTGAAAGCAAGGTGCGCATTGCAACCAGACATGCTTTAAATTTTCACTCACCAGCAAACAGGAACTACCCCGAAGCCAAACTACAAGAGAATATCGACTCCGAGATTATGGAGGTCCTACTACAAGAAGCGCGGGATTCATACGACGAAGACATCGTAGTCGAGCTCACCAGCAACAGTACGGAGGAGATGGACAGCAACGTTGCACGGATCGAGAGTTGGCTTGCGCAGTGGAAAAAGAACAACACCGAAAATGCGCAATAGCGAATTGGTCTATAGTCTATGATTTTATGCCTCCTGTAGCCATGCCTTCAGCTTCTCAAGCGCCCGGAAACGATGCGAGATCTTGTTCTTCTCGACCTTTTCCATTTCCGCATACCTATCGAAGTTAGGTGATGAACGTGGGGGAAACTTTGGTCTTGCACTTACGTCTTGCCTTCATACTCGAAAATCGGATCCCAGCCTATTAAAAGTGAGTGAGTGAAGGAAGATTCAGGGGGAGATACCATACCGAAATTTGTTGGCCCTCTCGGTGGTACTATCTTGCCCTAGATTTTGTCAGAAGTTGCATGGGTAATGGAGGAAGAAAACTCACATCTGTGCGTCCTTGGAAGATGATTGGCTCGTGACCTGGACCCTCGCAATATGCAAATGTACATACAGCTTGGGCAGACTTGTCGGGAAAGCCAGCAAGAAGATCGTTAAGTCCTTGTGTACCAACTGCCTGCAGAAACCATTTGCTGTATCATGGTGATTAGACTCAAACTTCTGATTCCTCATATTGGAATGATTTGCCATACATGTATGGACCTGGTAGTTCCTTTAATGCATTAAAGCACAAACACGTATCTTCAACAAGCACGGGACCTTTGACCTAAGAAATCTCATAAATATAATGAACAGAACATATGCACAATAGAAAGACTCACAGCATCGGCAGCTCTCCGACACTTATCCAGAGAAATCTCCTCAATCGTGCCCTGGATCTCCACCAAATCGATTGCCTGACACTGCAAATCTACCACATCGCCCAGAATCGCCTTGGACTCGGCAAGCTTGTTCTTGTTCCCCGTTATGAAGAAAAGTTGCTTGGGAGGCGCCATGATTGATGTTGAAGTTGCGAGGGTGGGAATAACCAATTTGGAGCTGATAAGTAGAGTAGCAGAAAATTGATTCTTGAAGTTGATTGGCTGTGAAATGAGTGGAGACTAACTGGCTGGGTATCTGGATTTGGTTTGGTCAGCAAGAGGACAACAAACAGAAATTCCGAACAATCCTCACATCAATTAGAAACGGCCAAGTTACAAAGTAGAGCTAGCGTGGCAATTGACTGAGATGTAATTTGATACTTGAATACATATATACCGGACAAAGTGCAAGGAGGACGTAATTCGTGGCAACAAAACCCTTTCAATAGCCCGTTTCTTCCCGGCCCGTGCCAGAAGCTGTCCTATGAGGACGACTATTTGCTAGGCCCTTCAAACGAAAGATCCCTCAAGCCATCTGCTTGCTCCCTGTCAACATGGAGGACGATTTCCACGAGCCCTTGACGGCGCAGGATCCCAGTCCACCTTCTTCAATCTGGTCGTCAATACTCACCCCAAACATCATTCTTGCCCTATTCCTGGGCCCTGTTTTAATTGCCTTTTTGACTCGCTATTTAAGTGAACGGTCACTAGGCAATAATGATGGCAAGAAAGGAAGACGCGTATGGATGCCTCCTTACTGGGTCCCGTTTGTGGGACATGGAATCGATTTGTGAGTAGAGGAGTTGAGACATAATATTGTCAGACGTTAACTGTTGCTAGTATTTACAACCCAATCAAGTTGATGAGTGAGGCAAGGTACTTGGTTTTTCTCAAATGCAATGCGCAATGGTTGACCTTTTGCTAGAGATCACAGCATGCATGGAATATTCGGATTATATCTTGGCGGCACGACTCTTAATATAAGTGAGTAGCCTCTTTTATTCTCCTTATCGAAATGGACTCCTTCAAGCGAGAATATCAATAGCTGACCCCTAAAAAGTATCGGACCCGGGATTGGTTAAAAGGTTGTACACCTCACGCCATCTATATGACGCCGCTAATTCGGCCCCGGCAGCGTAATGGCCCAGAAGGAATCCGTTGTTCAATTCAAGCCAATGGTGTGGTCTGCTCTCCAAAACGTACAGATAAAGCCCGGTTTACTCCAAGTCCTAGGCCAGCACTGACGGTATCAAGTTCTTCGGACTTCCCAAAAGCTCCAAAGTCAAATATGACAAATGCTGGGATGTAAGTACCATATCGTCCAGGGAGTCTGCTCTAGCTAATAGCTTTCAGGAATTGAATTCTCTATTTGGTTATTTCATGAAGGATCCCCAGCTGGGCGTTGTGCTAAAGCAGAGTAATCGCCTTCTCGAGCAGACGATCCCACAGATGATCTCGTTCGTTGAATCTGAAGTTGATCTACAGCCATGGGAGCGTATCGCTAAAGCCAGGTACATTTCTAATGACGAGACCGAGATCAATCTTTGTGGGATGACGAGAGATTTAATGGGGCAGACGTCTGTCTCGGCCGTGTTTGGCAGTGCTTTGATGGAGAAATACCCCGAGATTCTTCACGATACTTATCGTTTCGACGAGGGGATGTACTATTTACTCGCGGGTTTGCCACGGTTTACTCCATGGCCTCCTGCATTTATGGCCCACATGGCTCGAAACAATCTGTGGGCAGCGCTGGATGATCAACAGAGGGCTCTGGATGCTCTTGCCGAAGGAAAGCCCGTTGATTATAGTTGGGGGGAGTTGGATGATGTGAGTGGATTCATCATGAAAAGAAACGAAGTTTATCGAAGTAAGATCCTCCAAGCCAGACTGCTCGTGCTTGAGTAATACTTACCACCCCGCAGAAAACGATTTCGAAATCAGAGAGAGGGGAGAGCTTAGCGTGAGTTGTTCCCTACCCTTACCCAATGTCCGCGCAGTCCAACTGAATGGCCAAGGTTCTCTGGCCCCTGATAATCAACTCCTCCCTCCTCGTCTACTGGCAACTGCTCTACATCCTCGCCGACGCAGAACTCACCTCCAAAATCCGTGCCGAGATTGCAACATACGCAACCGTAGCGCAAGGAGAATCCATTGGCAAAATATCCGAAGCTCCAAAACTCAAGCTCGATCATGACGGTCTCTCAAAGCACTGTCCGCATCTGAGATCTACATACCTCGAAGCCTTAAGACTCACCAGCAAGCCGTGGTCTATACGCAAAGTAGCATCAGACGTCACGATCTCGCAAGACAAAACGAGTGATGCTTCCGCTTCGTACATGTTGCACAAAGGCGAGTATATCACGCTTCCGCACGAACTGCATATGACGGACCCGAAGTATTTCCAGGATCCGGATAAATTTGAGCCCGAGAGGTTTCTGGTGATCAAGGAGGATGGTACGCTTTCGACTGATGCGGGAACTATTGTATGCCCCCCTCCCCCCGTCAGATTAACCTTCAAAATTATGTGGCAAATATACTAAGTGATATTGCTATAGCGGCCGTATGGAGGTGGACCCTCGATGTGCAAAGGTCGGATCTTCGCCGAAAGGGAATGCCTGGCTGCCGTCGCAGGCATATTAGTCTTCTGGGATATCGTCCCAGCGGACAAGAAGGCGGGCTGGGTGATTCCAAAGCAGCTCAAGATGAGCGCGGTCTCGAAACCTGCCCAGGATACAAGGGTTCGGATCAAGAGGAGAGTGTTTGACTGGGAGAAGGACCCTAAGCTATAAACTTTCAAAGCATATATATATACAAGTGTTGCTACTTGCAGACGAAGTGTTCTTCTGTAGAGCCCGCAGTGTTACATATAAGTTAGCAGCATTTGCAGCGTTGAATTTCCAAGCGAGCGGTTATTCATGTACATCACAAGTAATATACCAGATATCATTCTCATATAAAGCTCTCACAGCCCCCCCTAATGGACTTCAATCCTCTCAAGTCTTCGCCGTCCCGAATCTAGGTCATGAGTAGCTCTCCCATACATCCAATCCAGCCTTTTGCATAAAAATTCCCTATATACACCTGATGATCCTCCTCTCTCACCACAACATGCGTCAGACAACCAAGCGGCACACACACCACATCGTTCCTCCTGATACGCGGCGACCCAAGTCCCACCGTCCATTCTTCAACACTATAAACCCTTGCCCCCCCGCACCGTGTTTTAAAAATATATTTATACAGCAACTCCCTCTCTCGCAATAGGTCCGGGTGGTACGTATCGGCGTAGAGGATAATTCCAAATCCAAATTCAAATCCAAAGGATGAATGGTCTCTTTCGCGGGTCAAGGACGCGAATGTCGGTATGTGCGGTCGACGAGTTCGCTGGATTGGAGAGCCTTCATGGTCTTCAGGTCCTATATGACGCCGCGAGCGTATGAAGACTGAGCGCCAGTTATGAAAGACTAAGGTAATGGTCTCGAGCGTTGTGTCCGCTGGGCTGGGTATGCCTACGTTTGTAGCGTCATCAATAATAACAGTAAGAATATGAATATATATCCCAAGAGCGAGAGAGATTTTGGAGATGCCGTCCGTGAGACCGGCTGCGTTGACAGCTCATCTAGACATGGTATAGCTTGCTCACAGATTTGGTCGAGGGCCATATATTAATTCCCAGAGACTGGAAATGAGCTCCCATCTATTCGAATGAAATTCGTATTCTCCGCAACAACCCAAAACATACGAAAGTGCCGAGTACAGTAACTCCGCGGTCCGTCCAGAGTATCGTGGAACAGTACACACTCGATCGAGGGGCCTCTTCCTGGCAACAATCGTAGGCGGTGCATTTCATTTTCCTCGGAGTTCAATTCCTTGTACCTGAATTATCCAAGGCGTCGTCGCAAACTCGGAAGTTGGTCCATGCTCTACTGAAGTAGCTTTATATTCGCAGAAGTTAATATAGGATACATATACGGGTACAACGCTTCAATAAACTAAAAAGGGGGAAATCGAATGAACGAGAAAACGTAAATGCTGGAAAGCATGATAAATTGCGTCTTAGGGAAGAGAAGAGCACTATTTAGGGTTGAAGATGGGCAAGGTTGTGATGTGGTGCAGAACTTCTAAGCCTACGCCCCACATGCATGGGGTAAGCAAGTCCAAACAATGTAAGCCTAATAGGGAGTTCGCGCTTGCGGAAATAGGGGCAATGGACGTAACAGAAGCAAGGCAAGGCTTTGCCAGATTCTACAAGCATTCTGACAGCAAGCGTTGAATCGAAAAGTCACATCATCTTACTGTGACTGCATGCTGCCCGTACCCTCGAAGTAGTGTATCAAGCGGAGTTGTCTTATTTTGACCAATTGTCCTTCAGAATCTTACATACACATGATGTTTGGAGTTGCCCCTTTCCTCTGTTATCAAGAATAAATAGTCTTTCTAATCGTTTGTTGTACCTCATTGATTGAGCCCCAAAACTCTGCTGAAGATCTTAGATCTTGGAGAAGTGGTGGTGTATGGCTACGTCTATGTAGCCAGGCAAACGCTGAGCGCAGCTCTCGCGGGTCATTCACACTACTGCTGTGTGCTTTCACTCATCCCCGGTGGGTTTATACATAATAGTCGTGACGTACTAGAGTCTTTTTTAGAAGGGTTTCTTTCTGATAAACAAGGGGAGACTTACCTTTCTCTTATATCTAGTCGTAGCCGATACGGCGAGTATGTTATTCTTGATGCTGCTTGTAGCCAGATGGTTCAAGACAGTGTGATTTGGCATGGTCAACACACTATTATCATCCTTCATAGGTGTTGCCGCGTTCAAGATCGGCTTGCCTAAGAAACCAGGAAGACTAGGAGGCGTTGGGAGCTTCTCAATTGCGGCCGCAGCGTGCTGGTACGCTGCAGAGTCTTCCGCTTTATCGAGGTCAAGAAGATATTGCGGAACTTGTGAGGAATAGCGTCCAGGAGGAAGAACAGGCTTGGTCTTTGGAGGCTTTGGAGTCCTTCTATCTTCTTCTGACGGCTTGTTCTCACTGCTTTCGGGTGGATCCTGTGGTTGGCTGCCAGCAGCAGTGCTAGGTACAATAGATGGATCTGCAGGTGCAGGTGGTGGCTTGGGGATGTCATCAGCACTGACTTCGATATAGTTGACCAAATTGTTGCCGAAATCAACGGTAGTTGGGAGGTTTTTGGAACATTGCATTATTCCATCAACAATGAATCTAATATGGTGTGTTCCTGGACGAACATGGATAACGGCTCTCAAGAGCGTTGGGTTACCGTCCCTTGCGTACCTGTTAGTAGTGTACCTCTCGATCTACAAATGAGATGCAATGGATCCAAGGTCCACTTACACTGGATGGAGCCTATGCTTCTTGTTCCATTGAAAAATAGTACCAGTCACATATACTTTTTCTCCCCCCTTCCCCTCTTGCCATTCGAAAATGGTGGGCACTGTGGCCTTTGTCTTATCCACCCGTAGTTCTTCCGCATCTTCCTCATCGATCGTAGTATTGCTGAGTGCAGAAGAGCGTCGAGGAAGAGTATCGCTTCCATCGAGCGTTTCTAGGTCAAGTACAGGGGCGGGCTCAATATCCGTCGGTGCAATGATTGGAGAACCTGGCGTGTGGACCTCTTCTTCAATGGGAAGTGGCAGTCTTGGAGGGCGCGTGAGGTGATACGACATATCTTGTGTGGCCAGAGGCCCGGATGGTTCGATGGACTGGGAGTACGATCGGGAGGCAGAGGATGATTCCGTATTTATCGGCGGAAGAGGGACATCGACTGGCTTGCTGGGCTCGTCCCGAAAGTCAGGCCTTGGCTCTTCTCGCGACTGCCGCGCTTCCAACTGCGTCTTCGGCGCGCTGCCGTGATATGAAGGGCTACTTGAGGCCGGGCTACCGGTATTGAGATGTGCTGCCGGGATGGATTGGGCCTGCGAAGGTCGTCGTGTGCGATGTGTTGCAGTGCCAGTGCCAGTCGCAGTCGTAGTTGTACCACGGGCTTGGGAGTAGGAAGCTTCAGGAGCAGCTGCTGACCTTGCTGGAAGGACCCTCCGCGTGGAAGGTGCTCTCGAGGGCTCATGGCTTGATGACGGGGAAGCGGAGCCGGAGTGTGGGCTCGCGTGTGTTCGGGCATGTGCAGAGGCGGTATTGCCCATTTTGAAGATATTAATTGCGAAGAGGGTCAGGCAGAAAATTCAATTTTGTAGTAGGATAAGTCGCTGTGTGAGCATCCTGGAGTTGGTGGAGAACAGTGAGATAATGAGAGAGTGAGATAGGATAGGTAGGATGGAAAGCCGCTCGCAGCTGTAGGATAATAATAAATGCAGGGTTGAGTGGTGGATGGCGGGACGGCGTGCAGCAATATCCAAAAGGTAGAAACGACACAGTTGATGCTGTATTGTGAAAGGATAACGTATGTACGGCAATGCAATACCTCGATGTAAAATGTACAGTAGATGTGAAGGTAGAGCGTAGAACTGCATCTAGATCTAGATTGATCATCCCCAGAAAGCCCCCTCTAAAGCACTCGGTCCGTGCACTTTCCCCATGCTATGCCATTCCATTTCCAGATCCTCTTGCTCGGAGTTTAACTAAAGTAGGAAACATACCCAGTACATCGTCACCGGCATCACAACTACAACCTCTAGTTATTAGATAAACATCCGCGCCTGGTCAACAACACAATGTTCACCACGCTATCGCGATAGCAGTGCATTCATTGTCCCAGCCAAGTTGGGCCTTTGATCCCAAATCGCCGAAATGGCTTGGTTCGCCATTGTCATTCGCATATTTATCTACATCTTGCTACCAATCAAGCTCCTTTTCCGTGCACTATTCATACTTCTGGCGCCTGTGCTGCATCTGGGAAACTATGCCATCACAGGCTTTATGCTACCACTCAGGCTGCTTGCGAAATTCGAGGTAGGTTGAGGCAGTTCAGATATTTTTTGAGCTTGGCTAATTGGGCGCAAGACTCTCTACATCTATCTAGGAGTCGCTGCAGTAATTGGTGTCATTACAGGATCCCTACTCCACATCTTCTCGACTGTCCTTATATCCATGTTTGATCTAGCTGCTGTTCCCGAAGACACAGGGCGGACAGCTGCTTCGATCAGAGCTGCACGGGAGCAAAAGAAGCTCGAGGGAGCCTGGGAAAGCTCCATATCCAAGAGCGAATCGGCAAGGCTGAAGAACCATCCATTGACCAGGAAGCAGCAAACAGAATGGTTAGAGTCGGAGTTGAGCAAGCGGAGGGAGAATCAACTTCTGCTTAGGCAGACCATAATCGAGGAGGACGATGATTCAGAAGATAGGTTTTGAGTTGATACCCAATCCAACAATGTCGCCATGCACCCATCACACCTCCAGTATTGAAGTTTTTCGATCTTTGATAGCTCAGTCTCTCCATTTGATGAACATCTCATCTGTTCTGAACCGCTGCGTACAAGTACTGTCTTCAAGTGGAGTTCTAAATCCAGTCTCATATGCCCGCAAACCAGCATGTGCAATCATTATCCCGTTGTCAATACAGAAACGCTCATCAGTAGCAAAGATGCTGCCACCTCTACCAGCAGCCATGAGACCCATCATCTCCTGTAGCCTTTCATTACAGCCCACTCCTCCAACAAGTAAAACCTGACTGCTCCCAACATGAGCCATGGCCCTCTCTGTGATCTCAACCAACATGGCATATATGGTCTCCTGTAAAGTGAAGCAGAGATCGGCCGTAGTGATAACTTCTCCGGTAATCGGGTCCTTTGTCTCTGGGTTTGCTTTGAGCTCTGCGGCGAGAACATCTATACTGGATAGGATACCGGCAAAGGAGCAATCCATACCCTTCACAGCATACGGTAAATCGAGCAAGACTTTCCCCTTCTTCGCCAGTTGCTCGATATTATATCCTGGGGCTGGATCGTTGCTGATCTCCAAAGTCCGGGCGAATCTGTCCAGACAATTTCCCACAGCAATATCTAATGCCTCTCCGAAGATTCGATATCGTTGCTCGGCATATGCAATGACCTGCGTGTTTCCTCCGCTGACGTACAATACCACTGGATTATCAGCGCCTGTAATCTCCCGTCCCATCTCGATATGCCCCACACAATGATTGACCCCGACAAGCTCTTTCTCCCATAGCAAGGCGAGCATCCGAGCAGCAACTGCAACACTCTGTAGTGGAGCCCCCATCCCCGGACCTTTTGTGTAACAAATGCAATCCACATCCTTTATCATAACCTTGGCTTCGGCCATAGCTTGCTTGACCAGTTGAACGACCCATGATCGGTGGTGTTTTGCTGTGTCTTTGGGTAGAAACCCTTCTCCGGGCGGGGTTACAAAGGTGTGGCGGAGGTTGGAGAGGATTTGCGCTGGTTTGCCTGGTGAAGGATGCGATATGATACCTACACCAAGCTTATTGGCGCTGCCTTCAAGGCCTATGGCAATCATACTTCCGGGTAGATGTGAGCTGTCGATAAGTTCCAGTCCAAGTTGACAATGCAATTTGTTTCTCGAGGACCCCGCTTGACGAGGCTACAATCTAATCTTATCGGGTTTAATCTATGAACCAGGCCAGGCATCCATCCGCAGACTTGCATGGTCTGCAAGAGAGGAATGGATATAGAAACTCAGTATACACTTGAGATAGAATAACCTTGTAACATTATATTGATCTCTCTCTTCTCTTCTATCAACCCAAAACCTATTCTCACTGACTTGATTTGAAAGTATGTTGGTGGTGGGACATTGAGGATCACAAATCGATAATCCCTGCCTCTCGCTAAGCAATTTCGGTCAGCGGCTTCTGAGTTCAGGGCAACTATTCTTTACTTTCTTCCCACTCCTCCTCCTTCATTTTCCTCCTTCCAACCCACACTCCTTTACCACACACTCTCTTTCCCAGAAATTGCTGCTGATATGGAGACCGACGAGTTTACCGCTGCTACGGCCACTTTTGTTTCCTGGCTCTCTGAAATTGGGGTAAGGATCAATCCGAAAATGACAATCAAAGACCTCCGCTCTGAAGGCCGAGGACGAGGTGTCGGTGAGTCTGCTTACCTTTTTTGATTACATACTGTTTCTTGCCTCTTCAAGGATGCTCGATTCTTATCCTCGGACCATGCATCTGTTTTGCACCGGGTCTCAAATCATTTTCTGGAACTTGTCCTAACCACCTTTCAGTTGCCGCCGCAGACTTCGCGGAGGATGAGGTCGTTTTCAGCGTCCCACGTTCTGCAGTTCTCAACGTCAGCAACGCTCTGGCTGGCATCAATGACAATGCTTCGAAGGACGCCATATCGAAAATGCCGAATTGGCTCGTGGGTTCCTCATTCCTCAAATTTGGAAAGTCGCTGACAAACATTCAAGGCCCTGACAGCCGCCATGGTAACAGAAGGCCAACGATCGAATTCAAAGTGGGCTCCGTATCTCGCTATTCTACCTCGACAATTAGAAAGTCTCATCTTCTGGTCCGAATCCGAGCTCCGTGAACTACAAGCGAGCACTGTGGTGAAGAAGATTGGAAGGAAAGAAGCAGAACAAATGTTCGCTGATCACATCACTCCACTCGATGAGGGCAATGTCGAGCTCCATCACCGTGTCGCATCTGTAATTATGGCATACGCATTCGATATTCCCGAGGATGGAGAAGAAAAAGAGCCCGAACATGATGGAGACGCTGACGAGCTCGTTTCCGACGACGGCGAGGACGAGAAGACAGTTCTGTCTATGATTCCGCTTGCAGATATGCTCAATGCGGATGCCGATCGAAACAATGCCCGATTATGCTCCGACAACGAGGATTTAGAAATGAGAACCATCAAGCCTATTGTCAAGGGAGAAGAGATTTTCAACGACTACGGCCAACTTCCTCGATCCGACCTCTTACGCCGTTATGGATATGTTACAGACAATTATGCTGCATACGACGTTGCTGAGTTAACAACACAGTTCATCTTGGTCTGCCTTACCGAGGGACCACTCACGCTTGCCAATGGTATAACAATGGACCCATTGACTCACAATCAAATGTCGACGCGAATTGAAATTGCAGAACGAGAAGGTGTACACGAACTTTCATATGACCTTGCTTACCCCGGACCCGATGAACCAGCCATTCCAGACGAACTCCTCGCTCTCTTGTATATCATTCTGTTAGACGACCAGAATCTGAAGGCACTCTCTGACTCCCAGAGTGTCTTACCAAGTCGGTCAAAACTTTCAACAGAACTCGTTGGCCAAGTCCTTGCGTTCCTACTCGAGCGGAGACAAAAGGATTATGCAACGACAATTGAGGAAGACGAAAAGCTACTGCAGCAACCGAAGCTTCCACACCGAACTACGATGGCTGTGAATGTTCGACTCGGCGAGAAAAGGGTCCTTAAAGGGGCAATGCAGGCAGCATTGAAATTCGAGGGAAGCAACGCACGTATGGTCTCCGCTGCAGCTGCAGCACGTTGTTCACACACCGGTAAAAGAAAGGCACAAGAAATTTCGGACCCGAAAAAAAAAGGACGCTTTACCTGAAAGAGTTGCTACTGTTGAGAAACGGTATGTCACAGAACCTCCCTTGAGCTCAAGGGATGTTTATTCTTGCCAAGTACGCAGGGAATTATATAAATTTTCTGTTTATTTCTTCTTCGGCTCTTTGAAGCGGCTAATGTAATCTTACAACAGGCCCCTCATACCTCTTTGTAGGTTATTGGGGGCGGAAAACATCTATGATAACAACAACGCTTTCCAAGCCCATATCCGAGGGCAACGCCTCCAATCATCGAAAGCACTCAAATGGATGCTTTTCAAAGAAGTGTGATGTACAAAAGCCCAGAAGGGGCGCGGGGAAATAACTGCTTCTACGCTTCCCGAATTGTCCGTTCAGGGGGGTGCTGCAGGATTCTGTACCGCAGCTATCGCACGGATGTTTGCAGGAGGACCAGGAGCTCTGGGCCTATTATCTTGTCGACCGTGTTGGGGATAAAAGTGAGGTGGGAATGGTATGGTTGCTCGAAATCGCAGTGCGTTTGTGTCGTGTGGATCCAGTTCATACACGGGCTGTTCTTCTTCATCATCCTGGTCATACTTCCATCGATCCGACATATTTTCGTCATTTTTGATTGCAGACATTCCCCTCCGATCTATCCATAATCGACCACCGCGACCGATTCGTCTACGATAAGCTGGTTGTCCACGAGGCTCTTCTTCTGGAGGTGAGCTGTAGCGGAACGCAAAAGATTCTTGTTTTTCTTGGGCGGGAGACTGATGATCAAAAGACTCCGATGTTACAGAGGAAGGAGGAGTCATTAGGTATTGATATTGGGCGGTTGCAGGACGGAAGCCCGTCTCTGGACCTTGGCCATTGGCTGGAGAGAGAGGATCTCGAGTCAAATCAACGTGGCCTTGGTTCCATCTGCGATGCTGCTGAGTCTTCTCTTCAATCTCTTTCTGGAGCATGTTTTCTTTCTCCGCAAGACGTTCACTCAGCAGTATCAAATCTGCTTCCAATGGACGGCCATCGGAACGACCAGGCAAGCGCAATTGGGTGCCCGGTGCCGTACGTTGTGGTTGTGGGAACTCGGACTTTCTCTTCTGTGGCTGTTTCGAGTCAGCATGATATCAATACGAGTAGTGGAACAACGAACTTTTTGGTTGATAAAGTCCTCATCATCACCCTTGATGCCGAGCTTGGTTTTAGCAACCTTGACCTTATAACGCTGGTCGAAGATGGCTTTCTCGTTAATCATCATAGTTTGTTTTTGTACTTCTCTCGAGTGTGTTAGTGCCACAAGCTGCCGCGCCTCTTCGAGTTCTTTTCTCAATTTCTTGAGCTTGTCAACGCTCTGCACATCTCGAGCTCGGGTCTTTCGAGTCTGTCGAACCTCGCGACGTCGAAAGCAAACATATGGATCCGCATCGTCATCGTCTTTGTTTATCTCAAATTTCAGGCCTGGTTGGATGGATTTATTACCACTAGCTTGTTTGCGATCCTTCCAATGCCCGTAAACATGTTCGGCAATATCTAACAGTTTCGACGGCAGCCGGAGCTTGATCTGAGCACTCATGGTTTCGAAAGGAATCAAGGTGTTATCAACTGCCGCGAAGGGAGTATGGTTCTCAGTAGTGTCTTCGAAGACCTCAATGATTTTCTCAAAGTCGTCTTCGGAAAGCTTCTGGCTGGCACTTTTCCCTTGGTTGTATGCTTGCAACCAGGTATCATCCTCACTATCCATATCATACTGGCAGCCCGTAACCTCTTCGACGGTATAGGACACGCGAATGTAAGTAGCGGGCTTCTTGAATTTTAATGAATATAGCGCATCGTAGTTGATATCTACGGTCTTCTCGGCTGGAGGCGCCGGGATCTCCTCTGATGCCTTTCCTCCTCCAGTGCTAGCCAAGGCGGCCTGAAGATGGTATTCCTGGGCGGCGTTAGCAGGGAGATAGATAGATTTGTAGACTTGTCATGCATGTCATATGATATGACACGGATGGGCAGATCATGTGAATACGAGAAAGCCACGTGATACTTACATTTTCCTCATGACGCTCAACACCGGTCTCGACATGTTGATGATTGTGGTTTGAATCGTACTCGGCCGACTCGATCTGATCTTCACGGAGGACTTGTTGAAGAGTCGCTTTGGTGAGTTTCCGCTGCCTAACGTGACGTGGTGGCATGGTTGGAATGGCGGTGGTTTGTGACGCGTGATAGCGATTTTTTCACGCTGAAAAATTGAAGTGGTAGAAGTTGGGTCATGATGCGTCTCCAGGCGGATTCTGGAGTTAGCAAGTCATCTTGATGTTGGGCTGTTGATGGAGTGAATCTGCTTGCTCAAGAGGCGACGTTGAATGCAGGTTTTTTTCGTGCCCGCTCATCTCGGGATATGCATGCCTGTGGTTAATCTTAGTCCTAATCGGCGTAGGCGCTAGTTCGCATCAGGAAAGGCTTATCCCGCCGTCGCTTCGTGATATCAAAGTTCCCTTGGATGCACTTGAAAGTGACCGACAGCCTGACTCCCTCCATTTAAATGCTACACCAACACAACACTACACTACACTACACTACAAACTGGCGCATAGCAGTGGAGGGAATTGCTTCAGAATACCTACAAGAATTACTCTACTCTACGCTCTTTGTGTGTGATTGATTTAAACCCGTCCTCAGCCTCAACTCGGCCCTCTTCTGACCCCCGTTGTCACCTTCCGCCCCCCTCCACCACACCACACCACGCCCCGCCTCTCACTACCCCGCGCAACACCACACACCATGGGGAACGCCAGCAGCGCAGTATTAGAGAACATAGTTCAAGGATCCAACTGTACGGAAGACAATCACGCGAAATTTACGGCCTGCAAAACTAACCCCGCTGGCAGTTGATCGCGATGAGGTCGAGAGAATACGAAAGCGCTTCATGAAGCTAGACAAGGTATGACTATAACTGTCGCTCGCACATATCATTGCAAAAGCTAATCACGAGTAACTGCTAGGACAATTCCGGTACCATCGAGCGCGAAGAATTCCTCAGCCTCCCCCAGATATCCTCCAACCCCCTCGCAACCCGGTGCGCATTCCCCCCAGTCCACACATAGAGGCCCTTCTAACCCCCATAGCATGATTGCCATTTTTGACGAGGACGGAGGCGGAGACGTGGATTTCCAGGAATTCGTATCGGGGCTTTCAGCATTCTCAGCTCGGGGCAACAAGGAACAAAAGCTGCGTTTCGCATTCAAGGTCTACGACATCGATCGCGATGGGTATATCAGCAACGGGGAACTGTTTATTGTGCTGAAGATGATGGTGGGGAGCAATCTGAAGGATCAGCAACTGCAGCAGATTGTCGATAAGACGATTATGGAGGCGGATCTGGATCGCGATGGGAAGATTAGCTTTGAGGAGTTTACGAAGATGGTGGAGAATACGGATGTTAGTATGAGTATGACGCTGGGTATGTTATTCCTTTCATATATGTTTTTGGTTTACGGGGTATTCGTTAAATAAGATTTGGGCTAATGAATGGGTGCGGTAGATCAATTCTGATTTGACGGCGGCGATGATGGTTCAGATACAATTTGGGAGACTACGACCTCTGTTGCCTTTTGAAAAGGGCGGGCTCTACATAAGATGCTACCTAGAAGGTCGGAATAGAACATTGCTAAGCCCTCCGGGGAAGGAGGAGTAGTGAGTAGTGTGGCCATTACGAATATGCATGAAAAAGTCCACAATATCGACCTTCAGTTTCCCTATTCCCACATTTGGTATTTCGACCGTTTTCTACTAATTCATCCCGGCATGGTCAAAACGAGCAACTAGACTCAAGTAGCTCCCAATCAGTGTTATTAGTGTTACACCATTCATTCATTCACAAATCCTGCCTTGTACGACCGAATCATGGGCTCCCTTGAATCATTGGAAAACCTCTGAGTTATCTCGCAATTCACAATCGACAATCCCAGGTCATTCCTTCTTTGAATTTCCAAAGTTCCCAGTGCATTCAAAGTGCGTAGCACACATATATATCTACCCTCCCAGCTCGTCAGCTCGATCTCCTTGCCTTCTTTCTTCCCTTCACACGATAAACTGTCAATGTACCACAGACGAATCTCGGACCACTCTTCGATCTATCGAATATCCCTCTACATTTTAGACACGGTGTTCCAATCAACATATGCTTGCTTAGAACCTGTTGTTGGAGACGCTAAGGATGTGGTTGGTGTATATATTGCTGTCTATCTATTTGTCTATCTATCAATGATACCTACGCATCGAAACATAAACTATCCATTTATCTATCTAGCTCTTCTCTTTCATTCTTCTCTTTCTTTTCTTCTCCCTTTGCCCATCAGGCCATGCCAATTAATCTGATTTCAGAACAGTGCACTTGATATGTATAAAAAAAAACCCTATCATGTTTTCACCCTCACAGATCGACGGATAGACATGTCTTATCTACGATCAAGTTGAACGTACCTCGCCATCCTACGTAGCGTGCGTGTTTTGGCACTGTAATGCTTTGCTATGGAGAACGACATCCTAGTACCTAATATCTCATGGCTTCCATCTCATCCCATCTCCCCCGACCCGTATGCATCTATCGCTCTATCCCTTCCACTGTTTCTATTTAACATGTATATATATTCCCCAATCACAACTTAAGCATCATCCCCCCCCCCCAACCCCCCCCCCCAAAAAACACACCGGAGGTTTCGTTTTGTTTATTTTGGGGAGGGGGAAGGAGCAGGGGCAAGTGGACACCTATTACTATTTCCCGAGCAAAACTTGCTTGCTCGCTTTCGATATTTCTAGATAGGACTAGAGACAGCCCAACAGACAGACAATCCCCATGAGTGAGTGAGTGAGTGAGTGAGTAGTTGGGAATAGAGATGCAGGGCTAGTTACTTACTTACTTACGGAAGAGGATTCCGGATTGATAATTAATTCAGGAAGGTAGGTAGCTAGCTATAGGTTCCTTTGGCATAGCAGATATTCAAGCGCTGCATGTGAGTGGGCTCGAGGTGGTGAGGGATAGCTGATATGGAATGGATTATTACGGTACCTGGTCTGGTGGAGGAGTGCGGATGGATCTGGAGTATATGTTGTGGCTGAAGATATATATATTAGCTGGAATACTGACTGATTGACAGCTAAACTTATTCTCGGGTGGGTGGCTTTTATTTTGTTTGGAGATTAATGCATGGATCGAGCTTGCGGTTGCTAGGCGTATACTGGACTGGACTGGACGTACAGATGGGACCTGAAAGAAAGACAGAGGTTTCTGGGACTTTATTGGATGGGGGTGCTTCTGGTCACTCTCTTGGTGTTGGTTTGGAGTTTGGATATTTGTGCATGTATATTCCTGGAGGTGGTTGGGTTGAGGTGTTGGAGTTTTGAGGGTCTGTCGATCGGCGTGGGCGTGCATGTCTAGGAATATATATATATATAAATCGGGAGGTTTGGTTTGCCGTGATGGATAGGATCATGTTATTGTGATGGATGGATACGTGATGAAAGAGGGTTGTTGAGAGATGTTTACTTTGTAGTGGAATGTCATTCATTACCCGCTGTATGAAGGATAGGGGATATCGATGAGGAAGTTTGAGTTGACGGTCTTAATTGTGAGGAATTTGTTCACCTTAAGAAGAAAGTTCTTTTGCATATTGAGCAAGTGATTGCGGGTAGAATACAAGGTATGCTCTTCCACGCCTTCTGCCCTTCATAGTCAACATAGTAATCGGCAATAAATCATTGCTAGAATCGTGCGAGTGAGATACACGTTAACCTTCACCAAATGCTAGGTAGGGACCAAGATCGGATCAGGGGAGTCTGATACAGGGACTTGATTAGAATGATTTGCTTGTGGGGACAAGGAGATGGACAGCGGCATAACGTACGCTACTTGCATATACTGTACGTAAAAGATTTTCCTGGTGATGCCTCAAAGTTGAACTTTGTTTTGTTATGCAGGCTAAGGAAGATTTCCTTACTGAAGCTGTTCTTGCGAGAATCCAAATGGTGTTTTGGATGGATGGATGGATGGATGTCATTTCAGCACCCGAGAGAAAGGCTAAATACGCACTGAAGAGCTGCTCGGGATACTCATCCGCCTGGCCAAGCCGTGCATACGAAGTTACAGACAAAGGAAAGGCATGAAAAGTAAAAAATGGGCTGTTGATTGTTTCCACCTACCTTGACTAACTGGTGTTCAGTGCTCAGAAAGTGATAGATAGGATTGGTATAGTATCGCAATGTTTGAAACTTGTTAAAGTTAGAGGTTGCATGAAGATAGACAAGGCATTGAATACAAGCAACTACGGCTAGTAGTTCAAACTTCCGGAGGTGTTCTTGAGCTCACGATGAGGCAGGCACTTGTACGCCTCATTGTAGCATGATAAGCTCACTCAAACCTCATGGTGGTCTGATGAAAGATGATACAAGAAAAGTAATTGCAGAAGTTGGCATGAATATATTTAGATGCAGAACATGGCATTGAGTGTCATACATTGTAATCTAAGCGGGTTAAAAGGAGAGAGAAAGAAGGAAAGAAAGAAAGAAGGAGGAGTGAAAGATTACGAAGGATTCTAAAAGAAATAGTCGTAGTCGTAGTCGTAGTCGTAGTCGAGTAATCGGGTGAGTAGTAACCTCGTTTCAGTTGCAAGCCGCGTTGGAAACTTGCGACGCTCTGAAGCTCTTGGTTCCACATCGCATGACGTTGGCAGATGTGGAAATTTGATCGGCTTCTTAGTGTCTTCTGGAAGGATGGTCCGTGCTTTTGTTTCTTTGTTTCTTTCTTTCTTTCTTTCCTATTCGGGACGAGCATCGCATCATGAGACCAGCATTTTCCTTAGTAATACTTACGAGATGAGATGAAACGAGGGTAAGCGTATAATAGGTAAGCATGAATAATTGCTTCTAGGGCTTTGGTTCGTGAGCGTGCCGGCGGCCGAGACGTCCGGCTGTTTTACCTATACCTTTAACTTGTACGGTACCTTTCTGAGTGGATCAATCCCTTGGTTTCAATGCGATGCGATGCCATCTCTTGTCTTGTACCTACCAGTGACTGCCACTGTTGCTTTAATCAATCTGAAGTTGACCTTGAATCTTGCTGACTTGGAAATGAGACGATAAGGTCGCGAGAGAGGCCAGATGATTAAATTGCTGCAGGAGCCAGAGTCTAGATCTCGACTCGCAGGGACTTTTGTATTGCATCATTCTGTATGTACTTTGTATATACTGTACTTACAATATGTACTCTCCTCTCCAGTCCTATATGCGGATCCCTCTACTTTATTATAAACGGCTGTCCTGCATGCAACGGATGCAAGATCCAACGGCCTGACAGGGCAGCTAAGGTAACATCCGGGGACAGTCCGTTGGAGCATGTTGGTTGCAGACTTGGACCACACGTGGAAGCATCAAGGACCTTCCCAGAACTTTGACCTTGGGCTGCTATTGGCCGCCTCCTCGTCGATCATCGATGTGACGGAACGGCAATTGTTCAATCAGATCATTGTTCCAACTTCTCAGCCTTGATGAGGCTAAGGCAAATAGATTACTGTACTGTATAGAAGATCTCCGCCACCTCTCGATCTTGTTGCATTCATACGAAGTACTATTGCCTTGTTTCAAATTGGCGATTCGGCCTATGCCATGAAGATGATCTTGCGCGATTATGCACCGGAGATATAATTTCCCTACAATAACACTACTGTTCTGGTAGCTTAGAGCAACCTTGGAACGGGATCAATCATTAAACTTCAAGGACGGAAAGATTCAAGAATAGAAACAACTAGCAGAAACAACTACCGTGCTACCTAGTACTGACTACTACCACGCCTTGTTTATCATCTCCGGCTAGCATCCAAATATCAGCTCACAATGAGATCATGAGGCTGGAAACTACGATAGTTCCAGGTCGCCCTTTTGCATCGAGTGGACGAGCCTCGCAAAGCCAGGACCCTGATTGGCCAATAGATTATCTTGAAGATCTGCCATCTGGGCCATCTGGGAAGGAGATCTCGAGAGATCTACTCCGGTACCGAATTGTAAGGCATTATTATATCGAATTATGGAGATTTCGTACGTTCCGCATCCCGGCGAGCAATTGGAATTGGACACTGGGAGCACTTGTACCGTATAGGACTATAGCAGCCTCATTCCGAGGCGAGGACACATCCACTTCCACATCCACATCCACTTCCACTCTGCCGTGCCGAGGGCCCTGACCTGACCCTGGCCTGACCTGACCTGATTCTGAAGTGAAAGCGAAAGCGAAGCAGGGCCCGCCGACGTCGATCCTCCAGTGAGTGGCACCGAGTAACTGAGGAGCCCAGTCAGGGGTATGTTATGCAGGAGCAAGCAGCGCAGGGTATATTTATTACAGGGGGGGATGATTTGACGACCTCACTAAAGCTCCTGTTCTCACTTGCAAGTTTTTGACATGGAACAGGCTTCTTGTTTTTTCTCCGCAGAAGCACCCAACGATGCCAGCCAGCCAATCCCCTGCGGTTGGGCACCATTGTCCATCTCTTGCCCTGCACCACATCCCCCACGGCTATTGTTCCAGCCCATTTTTGTCCCCGAAAGCCCGATCCAACGCCGCCGATGCTGGGTAAATTTACTACACGCGTTCACGGAGGACTGATCCGGTATATACCATAAGGTTAGTTATAGTCACGGAACAATGCTACGGTGCATGTCGCGAGTGTTTTCTGAGGCTGCTCTGCAGTGAAGGCTATAATAGGCCATCGTGTGCTCCTAGTACCAAGGGGGGACGTTTACTATTCCAACTACATGTTAGAGCCCCTAATAATAAGGTAGCTAAGGTACCTTAGGCAAGGTATGAAAATACCTTAGGTTCTACCAGACCGTACTCGTCTTCCTGTCGCACGCGCCACTAACATATTATTAATTATTAATCTCACCAAACATTCAGCACCAGTATTCGCGGTATTCGAACTTGGCTCGTTGTCCTTATAGTAGTGTTGCACACGTCCCTTTTACAGGAACTGGTGTATCCGCCTCTGGTCTCAGGCACCGCCAGATTTGCTGTCTCATACTGCCCGCCACACCTGCCTATAAATCCAAAGAAAAGCAAAAGCAAGACCCGATACTTTGGTCGTACCGGTAGAAAATGCTGATTACATGCACTGCGGATGTGCTAGAGTCGGGAAATTGCCTCTCTACCTCACTCTTCACAGCTTCCTCTGCTCTGCCGACTTTTACTTTTGCAGACTTTTCCTTTCCTTCAGCTTCCCTAGCCCTTCAGCTGCCATTCCGAAGGATTCGTTTTTGCTTTTTCCTAAGCTCACAATCAATAGCCATCCATCCGTCCGTCCGTCATCCGCCTTATAGGCTGGCAATCGCTCTTATTAACAACCCACCTAGTGGCACCCACCTTAATTCAAGTTAATTGATCCTACACAGTAAAATTTCACTTTTCCCCGACCAATCCGAAGCTGTAGATGACTTCACCTCTGCTATTTCTTCGCACTTGTTTTTATATGCTCTCCAGAGAGCCTCCCGGTCTGTCGGCAGGTCAGATATCACATTCCAAGCATCGCCTTGTCCGGCGATCTATCTCTCTAGCGTAAGCCCCATTGACCACTTTAAACATCCACCCCAGGGTCCATCTGCACCTGCATTTATTGCTTGACTCCCGGCCTAAGCCCAAAAGCTCAGCGGCCCATGCCATCCCCAATCATCACTCGGGCTCATAAGTCATAGGGGTCACTAAATTTCTTCCCAATTGTCGATGGCTCTTCACCTGACTACGCTACTGACCAAGCTTCCCCAATCCCTTACTACCCAATGTGCTTGGGCTTCATCGCTCTTCTCAACCATCTCGTTTCCCCTTCTCCCGACTCAAGAACCGGCATTGTTTCTTGCATTGATAGCCCCACCGAGTAGCAGAGGTGCTATTCCCAACGCCGCCAAGTTTAAACTTTGGGTTTGATCCGCTAGCTCGCGTGGCCTGAGGAAGCCAGAGAAGCCATCGTTTGTTTCGAAGTGGATAATAGAGAGCATCTGGTTACATCGCGTCTATTCTCTCCCTCTTGTTGAAAGGTGAAATGAGGAGGGGCTGCAGGTGTAGCTACAAGTCTAACTCGTACCTGGCATTAGCTGCAAAGCGCAAGCCCTAATATTAAGGGCCTACAAGCAAGGGCGGCATTTCGGGACCACTCCACTCCACTTCACCAGGGACCATTAGCCAGTGACCAGTCATTTGTTGCGTTAGGGAGAGAGATCCCGATCTAAAGTATAGTGCGGGTTCGGCGTCATCCTTTGTCCAAAGTCCGCTCAGACGAAAATCCTCAAGTATTCAGTACGGTACTACCAAGTACTACTACTACCTGTAACTCCTCCTCATCCCACTACTGTGCGCCACACTCTCTTCTCCTACGCCACGAGTCCTGAGAAAGCCGGACCGAGGGTAGAATTGTAATAGAGGAAGAGCGATCTGAGCATTCATCTCCGAGACCTACGAAAAGTAGACTTACATTCGTTGTGCAAGTCCATCGAAACGTATTCATCAACGCGCTTGAAGCTTGAAGCTTGACTCGCAAGTCTTAGTAGTCTGGAGAGTGGTGAGGTGAGGGGTCGTTCATTGCCTCCATCTATACCCAACCCTATCCAAACTTCACTCCCAACTCCAGCTTCAGCTTCAGCTTCAGCTCCAACGGCCTAGGCGCATAGAGACCGAGACTGTCAAATTTCCAGACTTGGAGCAACTTGTCTGGTCTGGTCTTTGTACCTCATTTACTCGTCATCCCGCCCATTGTCCACTCACTTCCCTCCTCACCTGCTGGGCCGTCCTTGATATCTTAAGGCACCGACCACCAGCTGCCTTTGCTCTAGCATCGGGCTGTTTCTCCACCTGGAAGGAGAATTCTGGCCTTGAAACGCAGTCTAAAGGCTATTTGAAGGCTTCTAGAAGGGGCTGAGTGGGACTTGGAAACGGCGACTAGAATCCTGGCCCGCCTTGTCGTTTGAATAAAGGAGCCTCCCCCGGCCTGTAGCTCACAGGAAACGGAAAATTTTGTCAGAACAGTCAGGACTCGGCACAAGCTTGTTACCCCGGTGCTGTTTGCCCTACAAGCAGATCCGATCTACAAGGACCTTGCTTGTTCACAAAACCAAGGAATATCCCAGCATTGCATGACGAATAAGTTGCCAGCGCAGTGAGCCAGAGCCAATACGCACGTTGTTTGTGCATATACTACTCTGCGCGCCGCCAGACGAGACCGTTTGCCAGTCAACAATCCAACCCAATCCAATCCAACTACCAGCGCATTATAACCGTATCCATACAACTCACCGTCGTTAACTCTTGTGGCGTCGAGTCTGCCTATTTCCATCCCGTTGTGCATATTTACAACCATATCCGCTTTGCGACTTTTACGCGCACCGCCGCCCAACTTTATATTCACCCGAGGAATTTGTGTGCCGTTTTCTCTTGTTGACGAGGCTGCTTTCACGCTTCCGCAAGTGGTATATACATACATACGTCTAACACCAAGACCTTCCAGACCCTTGCAACTCAGAAGGCCCGCGAGATTCCAGACCCAAACAAACAAAACCGGACCCCAAAGGCATCAAGCTGGCACTCCTCTATTCGACGCCAGCTCCTTTACCGGCGGCGCATCGATTTGATTCGCTGTTGCTGGGCTTCCCAAGAGCCTTTGAGCGGGGCATGGACGAGAGTAATCGTGGACGGAGGCAGAATGAATCGCCATATACCGGATCAGATCCGAGATTCAATGCTGGACAGGCACAAGGGCAGGCACAAGGACAGGCACAGCAAAGCAGAGCCTTTGCGACTTCATCCGCAGAGAGATATCGAGCAGCAACTTTGACGGCGTCTCCATCTGCAGGCAGAGGAGCTGCGGGGGGAGCTGCGACGTACCCGGCGGGGTTTTACCAAGAGCCACAAGCTGCCTTTTCTGCGGCACTACCAGCAAATTCTCTGCAGTACCAATCCGCCTATCCACAAGACCAGAGGCAGCAGCAGAATTTCTCCAATTACAACCAAGATCTCATGTACAATGTTGCACAACAGACGCCGCAGTCCAACGTCTATGACTCGGCTCAACAATTTCAGTCTCGGCAACCTGCAGCGATGCAGCTATTGTCAGACGTTGCAGCACCCTATTTTCCAAACGAACCAACCAGTGTGTCTGGTCCGCCAGGTATGCCCCTGCATGCGTCCTCAGGCTCCTCAGCTGTGTATCAACAACATCAACAGAGCCCGGAAAACCGCGCTCCTTTGCTCCAACAAGGTTATACGGGTGCAATGGAAATGGGAGGGATCCCTCAAGCTGCGGAAGCTATGGACGAAGATGAGTTTCAAGTGCAAGGGCCAGGGATGGAAGCAGCATATACAGCATACCAGACAGCTTTGAAAGAGATTTTCCAGAACATCATACAAGGTCGTCTAGCAGTAGCGGCGCAGTCTTTACTCGAGATATCGGAATGGCTTCTAGGACATGTAGGGGACTTAGGTAGGCTCCTATTTCTTCTGTTCGATCCTGTCCACTAATTGATTCTGATAAAGGCCTTACTGTAGACGAAATTGCGCTCCACACAGATCGAATACGTCTCTGGGGAGAATTTAATACCGCATGGCTTGCTATTTTCCAGAAGCAAAAGGATCTGCTGGAGGCTGGACAACGAGCTCGACAACCAAATTTGATGACTCAAGAGGTTATCAATAAGATGGCCAAGGACCTTATACGAATGTGTGATTCGGTTGAGAAGCACGGTCTTGTTGACTATCAATACGGAGTTGCAGAGGAGAGAATTATGATGAGTGAGTATTAATTACTCCGTTTGTCAGATGAAGAAGCTCGCTAATCCTATCTACAGTTCTTACAGAGTGCCTCGATCTTCAAGAATCCATAGAAGGAATAGAAGGCAGCGGCCCGGGAAGAGCACCTCCTTGAGAAACCTTATTTTGAAAGAAAAAAAAATCCACCTTTTTGTTTGATTACACCGCTGTAAACAACCCACACACATCCTACCGTCTTCGATTTTAGCGTTTCCTCCATTCTGTCAGAATGTCACGAGTATGTTTTTGCTTTTTGCCTCGATTCGGGAAAGATCGGATCGGGTTCTGGATCGGGTTCGGGTTCGGGTTCATGATCTATCTGTCTTCCAGGAGTTGGCGGCTTGGTATTTTGTGCATTGATTGCATTTACAGGAATTTTCTTTTGGTTGTAAAATATACCTAATTTGGCTGGCTGGCTGGGGGGGGGGGGCGGTCTATGAATGATTAAAAGAAAGAAATAAAGGCCTTCATGAGAGGGGGTTTTTTACGAGGGGCTTGTTTTGGGATGGGGATAGGATTTAAAATTTGCGCTTTAGAAGAAGAGTGGGAGGAGATATAGTGAGGGAGGCGAAAGAAGTCACTGTTACTTACCTAGGTAGGGTGCAGTGCGGTGCGGTGCGGTGCTGGGCTGTTTTGTGATATGTACATGTACATTACAACAGGTTAGATGGACTATTTGTACATATGGTATAGTACGGAGGGCGAGAAAGAAAGAAATGATACCCAATATATGCTTAGCAGAGATCGAGCGGGCATTGTTTAAACAATAATTCACTTTATTTCACATCCATCCATCTATCCCACTTACCATACTGCCCCAGGAGGTAAAGAAGTAACTATACCTAGGTACGTACCTTAGTTTCATATCATATGCGGGGCTAAATAAGGTAGGTAGGTAGGTACCTTAGGTAACCTACCTGCTCATGCAAAACTTGGGCTCGGGCTTGGGGCTTGGGCTCCAATCCTCCGTACTCCATACGTCAGCTAGGTAGGTATATTGGGCGGCAATCCTCCGTTAAAAAGCAAGTTTGCAGAATGCGACTGCGACAGCAACAAACAAACAGACAGGGGGGAAATAAGATGAAATAAAATATCGCGTGTATGTATGTATGCTCAACCGGTCACATCAATCACATACATCACGGTTCTGTTATAGACAAGGCTATTTTGAGCTATTTTTATTTTCTATCTCGTTTTATATTATTATATATAGTATAGTAGTACAGGAAATAAATAGGCGGTGGAACCTGAGGTGAGATTAGGTAGCAATATAGATAGATGTGTTTCTTGTTTTAACTTGTTTGGGTTGGTAGCTACATGCGTAGCTGGGGGATTTTGCACGGGATTGGGTTATGCGGTTATTGGTCGTTGCATGGCTGCCTTAGCGTATTACACTGTAGGTAGGTAGGTACGCCCTGGTATATCTATCGCCTTGGTGACAGGTGCTAGATAGAGTAGTTGGGCAGACATGTATGTACATAGACAACTCGGCCTCACTTTGCACTTACTCGGTCAGTCACTTGGCACGGGGCGCGAACCCGGGGGTTGGGTCGGGGGATGGATGTGATAGGATGGATGCAAAGGCAACGGGGGACCAGGATCAGGATCACGATATCCATTGGCGAGCAAAGCGTGAGGCGTGAGGCGTGAGGCGTAAGGCGTTTGTATACTGTACGGATAATACTGGATTTTCTTGCAGGATCAGGATTCCGGATACCGAAACCCGGGTTGCTGGTTTATTGGGTGGCGCTGATCTACAGAGGTTACTTGGACAAGTAGGTAGGTACGGAGTTGGAGGTGGATGTATACCTAGGGTTGCATTGAAGGAGGGTCTAGATTTCTAGATAAATCCTACTAGGGGTGAGGGAGGTGGGGGCAGAGAATAAGGAAACATCTGTTGGAAGTGAGTACTCGGCACCTTGCAGATTCTGACTGGGAAATGATTCAGAGTCCAAGGGATGGAGGACATCTGGCAAGCCTGGTAGATGATATGATGTTGGGGCTGATTCGAATCTACCAATCGCTTATTATTGCTTGGAGAGATCTGCGTACAGTACGGAGTATCAAATCGAGACATCAAGTTGGTAAGCCTTGCGATTGGCGCCCGGAGTTACAGCTTATACAGTAGCTTATTTGTACCAAAGCGATGGTGATCTACTGCACTAGTGCAATAGTCAAGATCTGCACCGTTTTTACTGTATATCTGCTCTTTGCTATTGGTACTTGGTACCTACAAGCATGTCGAGAATATTGATATCACATGATTCATAGTTGAAACCGTCTCCTTTTGTACATCAAATTGTTCGTACAATATAATATAATACATACATACAAAGTCTATCTCTTGACCCAGGCCGGCATCTTCCTCGCTTTGACATGACCTGGCTTCTTTCTTTCCACCCGTCTTGGATCGCGAGTTACACATCCGGCTACAGCGCAAGTTAGAAAACGAATTTCTTCAAATTTGACGAATCCAAGGATTTTGACTTACCTCGCCGTAATGCTGGCTTCAACGCAGGCTCATGTGCCATTAACGCCTTGCCAACCGCTAAAGTCAGAGCTTCAGCCTGACCTGTTGTTCCACCACCATTTGCAAGAGCCCAGACGTTGTATTTGTCAATCCTGTCCGTAGCTTTCAATGCCCATATGACACTTTCTCTATCATGAACTCTCCCAAACGCGTCCACCAGAGATTTCCCATTGACCAAAACCTCTCCAGTGCCCTCAACAAGCCAAGCCCTTGCAGTGGATGCTTTTCTTCTTCCAGCACCCAGCGACCTTCCTAGTTTGTCTATAGGTGCAACCTTCACCACATTCCGAAATGGATTCACGTTCCTCTTGTATGCATTCAACGCATCCTTTACTGGCTCTGGCATAAGGGATGCTTGGATGTGATTGAGCCGCTGTAAAGCATGTATGATCTTGGAATATTTCGAAGCCTGAACCACCTCCCCCACAGAATCTCGGTAATCTGCTAAGGGTCTCCATGCTACACGAGGCGCTTCACCTGGCTTGACAGTAGGAAGGTTGCTGTATCGTTCAACAAGTGTTTGGACGGCAAGGAGATCGTCTGTAAACAAGGGCTGCGCCGTGAAATATGAAGCAGAAGTGGGAACGAGTCGGGCATAGAATGGTGGCTCTTTTTCTTTGCCAGTTCGACCTCCAAAATCGATCTCCGCGGCAGCAATGCCAGCTTGTAGTCTCGTGGAAGTGGTAAAGTTTCGAGGGCGGATGTTGATGACTCGCTGTCGACTAAATGAGATTGATTGAGGGTGGGATGCACATTGAAGGGTTTCCTTCAGGGTGGCGGGGTGCCATGATACCTTCATCTCGAAGATATGGCCGCCCAAAGCTGATTGTGTTGGGCTGGTTAACTTGACGTTCTACGGAGTATTGACTGACCCGGCTCAGCTTGAGAGATTTTGACTTCTTGCTTACGTGATCAACGCTAGTGCCGTTGCCGTCTATGCTCCACCCACAAGTTTTCTTCTTCCTTTAAAAACGATTGACTCCTCCAAACTTTCCCTCTTCAAACAACCGCAAAAATGGCCGCCTTTGGAAAATTGTACACCTACCCGGTATGTCAACCAAATCATGCAATGCGCATGCTTCTATTGTCTTTAAGCAACCTCGCAAGCTGACAATCTTCTTAGGGTAACCCCCGCTCAACTGCCATCCGCGCAGTCGCCAAGGCAAACAATGTCGAACTCGAGATCGTCGAGACCGAGCCTGCCAAGGGTGTTTCTGCTGAATACCTGAAGATTAACGGGCTCGGCAAGGTCCCAACCTTTGTTGGTGCTGATGGCTACACCCTCCACGAGAGTGTTGCCATCGCAATCTACAGTACGTGAACAAATTTTCTTGTGGGCTCTTAAATCCATTGTGGGCCCACCGCATCCCCTCACCACTCCTGCAATGATGAAAAAAAAGTCATACAGTTATCCCTGTCTTAATTATACGTGTCGATTTTTATTTATTAATTAGACTCTGAGCAATTTATACAATCCGTTTTCAATTCACAATCAAAAGTTTTGAATTGATAGCTAACATTGGCAATCAGTCACCTCCCAAAATGAGAAGACCACTCTCCTCGGCAAGACCAAGCAAGAGTAAGCTTTATCACCGCTGCTGGAGTTGTCCTCCACTAACATAGACACAGCTATGCCACCATCTTGAAGTGGATGTCATTCTTCAACACCGAGGTCCTCCCAACTCTCGGAGGTTGGTTCCGTCCTATAATCGGCCGTGATCCATACAACAAGAAGAGCGTTGATGATTCAGCCAAGGCTGCCCTCAAGGCTGTCGGTGTTGTTGAGGAGCACTTGCTTCACAACACATACCTGGCAGGCGAGCGTATCACTCTTGCTGATCTCTTCGCTGCTGGTATCATCTCTCGTGGATTCCAATACTTCTTTGACAAGAAGTGGCGCTCTGAGAACCCCAACGTTACTCGTTGGTATGAAACCGTCTACAACCAGCCCATCTACTCTGCTGTTGTTGACAAGCTTGCATTCATCGATGAGGCTATCAAGTACACTCCTCCCAAGAAGGAGCAACCTAAGAAGGAGCCCAAGGCTGCTCCTAAGCCAAAGGCTAAGGAAGTTGAGGAGGAAGAGGAAGAGGCCCCAGCTGCCCCAAAGGCCAAGCACCCTCTCGAGGCTCTGCCAAAGGCTACTATCCCTCTGGATGAGTGGAAGCGCCAATACTCCAATAGCGACACCCCTGTTGCCCTCAAGTGGTTCTGGGAGAACTACAACCCCGAGGAGTACTCGCTGTGGAAGGTCAACTACAAGTACAATGATGAGCTTACTCAAATCTTCATGACATCCAACCTAATTGGTGGTTTCTTTGCCCGTCTTGAGGGTTCCCGCAAATATATCTTCGGCTGTGCTTCCGTCTATGGTGTCAAGGATGACTCCGTCATCGAAGGTGCTTTTGTCATCCGCGGCCAGGAGGCTCTCCCAGCTTTCGATGTCGCTCCTGACGTTGAGAGCTACGAGTTCACAAAGCTCGATGCCAGCAAGCCAGAGGACAAGCAGTTCGTTGAGGACCAATGGACCTGGGAGAAGCCAGTCATCGTTGGTGGCAAGGAATACCCATGGGCTGACGGCAAGGTCTTCAAGTAGACTCTTGACTCTGAACTTCACGTACATTTCCTTTTTGCAATGGGTTTAGCGCTGGGAATGATGTGTAACGATCAATCATGAAATATGGATGACGGGCAATATCCGGGGGCCTATGTAGTTTGCTCATCCCAGGAATGCAATGAAGCACAATAGAGCATCTCAATCACACCTTTCTATGTAACTACCGTGATATCGTAACCCAATCGTGTGTCATCACCATCCCCCCGGATTCTCCTACTTGTACAAGATCTGGGTATCTGAAATCTAGGAAAATTGTAGAGGTCGTGAACGCCAAAGTAAATGCCCGATCCGAAGTGATCTCAGATTTCCAAGCTCTATCCATGCATGTTATGAAAATGCAGAACCCCGCGCCTTACCCCCCCCCCCCAATATCATACCATCTCACGGGTGGAGATCCACGCATAACTCAAGGTCATCCCCGGTTTTCCAAAGTCTACTTGTGCTTTGAAAATGTAGCAAATCTTCCAGCATATGAAAAATAGCAGCTCAAATCCTCATCTCCCGGTGTAGCCAGGCGGAGGACCCTGAGCCGCAGCTTGAGCCATGAACGGGTGTGACCGCATATAAGCACTCACATTCGAGTGCAAACTCAGCTGATTCAGATAATCATGCACCTGCGGCAGGATGTCACTCCTCTCATTCTCATTCCCAAAATACTCTGGCAGCGGAACGATATTGAACGGCTCACTACGGCCCTTCTCAACCGAGTCATCCACCAACACTGTATTGCTCTGATTCCAACTCGCGCCGTTCTGGAACTCCGGATGGCTGCGCGCGATGCCAGGGTCCGACCAGATGGTGTTGAGACGCTTGTAGCACTGCACGCGCATGTTGTAGTCGGCGGCCGTGAGGTTGAATCTGTCGCGGCCCCAGATGGCGACGCAGCGCTCTTTGAGCGAGGGCGAGAGGATGGAGTCGACTATGGCGTTTACGTTCTCGGGGCGCGCCGAGGACCAGATGACGACGTTGAAGGTGTCGATGCAGTACTGTAGGAAGCGTAGGGCGTGAGGGCGCGCGACGAACTTGTGCGGGTTCTTGCGGTTGGGACGGAAGAGGATGGTGCCGTTTAGGTCGATCACCACGAGGAGGTGTTGTGGGGTTGGGATAGGTTGCGCGAAGCCTTCGCAGTTTGCGAGGTATTGGGGGGATGCGGAGGGAATGCCTCCTGATGCCCGCGAAGGTGCGGACTTTACATCTCGGCGGTCGTCCATCTTCTTCGTATTCTTGCCTTTTGGGGAGGTCTTGCTTTTGGGAGTTGACCGAGCTTTGACCCTGCTGGCGATGGTGACGTTCAGTTTCGAAATCGACTCAGAGATATCTTGTACGTTCGTTGTATGTCCTTGAACCCCCAGCGGCTGCGAGATAGGAGATGTGACCAGACGAGGCTCACCCAAACGATTCTGCGGATGTTGAAGTTGAGGTTTGGGACGAGGCGCAGAAGTCGTTGTCATTGTTGAGTAGAAACAACTCACAGGCCGGGTGTTTGCAGATGTGCACCGTAACGAGGCGAAAATGAATTGAGGGCGGAACATGGAGAGGAGAGTCAGTCATTCGTTATCATTAGAATATTATTGAAGAAACTCACAAGGCTACTGATTTTCTTCCCTTTAAGGTCCTCTTCACCGCCTCCACTGTTTCTATATCTAGACTAGCATGGGCAATAAAATTCCGAGGCTGCAAGAAAGGCAACTTGAAAAGCAATTTTCATCCAGTAAACACAAACACCCCAACATGTCTTCAATCAAGCGAAAGGCCTTAGATGATGTCCTGAAAAGACGAGTGAGAGCTAGAAGGGAACCCAGTGTGGAGATTGAAGAAGAATCCACATCAGACAACCCCGCTCTGAACTCAGAGGAGCATTCAGATCCAGAAGACCAAGACTCAAATGACGAGGTATTTATCCATCCCTGAAAGCCAAGTCAAACAAAACTGATTCTAACAACTATATAGTCAAACCCCTCGTCCTCAGAAGATGACGAATCAGAGCCTGAAGCCGCAGAATCAATCTCCTTCGGCGCCCTAGCGAAAGCCTCAGAATCCCTCTCGGGCACCAAGAAAAAACGCCCCGCCATTCCCACGCCCTCGGACGGCTGGGCCAACAACGAAGCTCTGGAACGGAAGGCCGGACGCGCAGACCGCCGCGATTTTGGACGCAGCAGCAAACACGCACCCACTGAGATATCCTCCAAGAAAGCCGTGTCGCGGAAACGCGAAGTAATTCCAGTGCTGAAGCGCGATGTGCGGGATCCGAGGTTTGAGCCTGTGACTGGGCTGCCGGTCGACGAGGCGAGGGTGAGGAAGGCGTATGGGTTTTTGGAGGATTATAGGGAGGATGAGATGAAGGAACTCAGGGGGGCGATTCGGAAGGAGAAGGATGAGGAGCAGAAGGAGAAGTTAAAGCGGGCGCTGGGGGCGATGGAGAATCGGAAGAAGGCGCGGGAGAGGAGGGAAAGGGAGGAGGCTGTGCTGGAGAGGCATCGTAAGGAGGAGAAAGAGCTGGTTAAACAGGGCAAGCAGCCTTACTATTTGAAGCAGAAGGAGGTTGATAAGAGGGTGCTTGTGGATACGTTTGGAGACTTGAAGGGGAAGAAGCTGGAGAGAGTTATTGAAAGGAGAAGAAAGAAGGTCGAGGGGAAGGAGAAGAAAAAGATGCCGGCTGCGAGAAGAGCTACTGGGGAATAGGTACAAGAACAAGGTCAATTTTCAAGACTATAGGATCGTTGAGATGTGATTTATTACTACAATGTGATGTACAGCTCTGCTCCGCGTATCTTATAGAACGTTAGCTTTTTCCATGCTAGTCTTAAACATCTCCCGGCATGGTACACGACTCCCCAGCCTAGCACAAAGTAAGAAGGCCCCACTGAGCTTCCTGTGCAAGCTATAAGTCTCCTCGGGAGGCGGAGCTAATCTCTCTCTAATCATCACCGGAATCAATGCCTTGACTCTCTCCGTGATCGTCTGGTCCTTGAAATCATATATCTCGGGTGATGATTCCAAGAACGGTTCAGCAAGAGTCAGTATAGATGCTATATGTGCATCCAGCATTGCCTTCGACTCAAGTCCAGTTAGATATCCTAACTCGATAGAGAGATCCGTGACTGTTTTTCTGTCCGATACAGAAGCCGCCGATAGTAACTTCGTATATCGTTTCATGAACTCTTCTGGGTACTCCCTAGAAGCACCAAAATCCAGGAGTTCCAGCTTGTTTGTCTCGGCATTGTATAAAAAGTTGGTCCAATTAGGATCTGTCTGCATGTATTTGAACTCTGTGATTTCGCGTAGGCAAAGGCGGAGAATCTGGGTTCCGATCCAGTCTCTCTGCTCCTGCGTGAAGGATTTTACTCTCGTAACTCCAACACCATCTAAGAATTCCATGGTGAGGACCTGTTTTCCTGATGCTTCCGAATAAACTTTGGGCACAACGAAAACGTCTTCTTCGTCGGCGAGTAGTTCCTGGAAGCGTTGACCACATTCCGCTTCCCGGATGTAGTCACATTCCCAGGCTAATTCAGTCCGAGCGTTGGCAATTGTCTTGTCGAGGAACAGACCTTTTGGTAAAAGCCGTGATGCGGTCAGTAGAGTGGCTAAGTTGTTGAGATCGGAATCGATAGAGTCTGCGACGCCAGGATATTGGACTTTTACAGCGACTGGGGCTCCATTAGACTTCAGTACAGCTTTGTGAACCTGTCCTATAGACGCAGCGGCGATGGGCTTCTCGTCAAAGCTAGAGAAGAGCTCTCGCCATTCGGATCCAAGATTGGCAGTGAGAACTTTGTCGCGCTGCGAAGGAGGCATATAATCTGCACGGTCCTGTACTCTCTGTAACACTTCTTGGATCGGTGCAGGGAGCATTTTGGAATCCTGGAAGCTGATCATCTGTCCCAATTTCAAAGCTGCACCCCTCATGCGAGATAACTTGGTTACAAGTCGCTCCATGTTGCCTGCACTGAGCATATAAGAGCCCTCTCCTCCACCTCCACCAACACGACGGATACTTTCGCTGATTGCTCCGCCGAACATACCAGCAGCAAGGCCACCATAATTCCAAATCCTCCCTAGTCTCGAAGATGGAACTTTTGATTCCCTCAACTCATAAGGTGGCGCTTCCGGGCTTGCTTCAATCTAATCACTGTCAGTAATCAGTAGAAATCCAAGTTTCAACTCTGGCAAATATCACCTTACTATGTTTATCGGCCTCTTGAGATATTTCTTTGGCCAAATCATGGATCTCGTCCTTTGGAAGACTTGAAGGTTGCAAATCTCCAAGACCAACCCTCCCTTCTTGCATTCTCCCACCCAGTGATCTAGCGATCTTCGAACTATGAAAAACAGCTATATTGACACCTTCAGGAATTTCTTCCTGCTCAGGGTCTACTGCTGATTCCGGACTCTCAGTATAAAATGTATCTGAATTCAATGTCTTATTTGTCGGTTCCTGGGTATTTGAAGGGTATTTTGGAATCTTAACTCGCGGTAAGGAAGACAGTTCTGGTGAAGTATGGGTTGAGCGTTTATTGAATGTCTCGTCATCATGACCTTCCCGTAGAGGCATGCTTGAACCATCGTAGGCATCTGCAGTCTTCGAAGGTATTTGAAACTCAGAATTTCGCTGTGCCACCCTTGCTGACCTTGAAGAAAGCGGCTTTTTATCAGGAAGGGGAATAGTGGAAGCGCCGGAGGAGGCAGGCTCGAGACCCTCATTTTTCAATGGCTTCTTATGCGGTTCATCTTGAGGTCGTATCGGCACAACATCGTCATCTATTGGGGCGGCTCTTTCGTCTACTTCGGCTGGGGGTATAGTTCCGTCAGAAAGAGGATAACGATCCGCTTTCTCCTGCTGAATCTCCAAATCTTCCTCTGGCGGAGGGTCTAAAGGAGCATTGGCCGGCGACCTGTCGTAATGGTGGTCCTGCTCTAAACCATCTTTCACACCCGCAGCCGGCTCTACTTCCGTGGGTTTCTTCCTAGGAATCGTTTCCCCATTATGGGAGGACGCAGCTTTCCTTTCGTCTGCAGGATCCGAAGCCCACGACGGCGCATCCTCATTCAAACGCGAAGCAAGGAATGACGCGGCTTTGACAGTCTCGGTGATCCTGTCGGTCTGGTTTCGCACTGCTCGGGCTAACGTCGAGGTCCGATTGTATACATCGACCTGTCTTGTCCTCAAGGCGACATGCTTCTGCGCAACGCCTCGAGAAGCATTGAAGATAGCAGCCAAATCCAGGAGCCTTTTTCCAGCCATGGCATAGAATGCGGACGGCCGCGGTTGACTATCGAGTCATATTGTGGTTGTCGTTGTCGTTGTGTTCTACACTGAAGTTGATTTTGGATGGTCTCACAAAAAGCTCATACTGGTAAAACTGTTGATCCCTGCTCGATGACGCGCATTGAACTAGACAGGGCACCGCACTCGCTTCACAAACAGGGGTTCAGGGGCTAGCATAATGAAACGACTTGGGTAAATACTACGTTCAATGACTGGATGGTTCTCAAGTTTTGAAGCTTCATTGCTGTGGGATATCAAACTAGCTATGCACCTATCCCATATTTCTAAGCTGTCCTACCTCTCCCAACTGTAAATCAAATAGGGTATTTCCGTTTCAATTTCCCAGCGCCTGTTCTGGGTCTCAGAACTCTCATTTCCAGACTATTGTTTCGTGTATCCAACCTATTCCGATGGTGTCCACCGTGCTCGCAACCCTGACCTTGGCTTGACGGTACGAGGCGTTTGAATTCCGAAAGTATCAGGCGTGCCACGAGTACCTGCATTTCCAACTCTAGTCCAAAGTCTCTGTGCTGCCGGCGTCAATTGACCTGAGCCCACCCTTGGACTACTGGGAAACTTTGGAACTGGTGTCATATCAACCTTGCCAGTAATTCCATTCTTTACGGATGTCCGTTTCGTCCTCGAATTTGTGTCCACCATTTTGTGGTGCAGATCTTCCCTTTTGCTCTGCTCCTTGATCACAAATGGATTCTTGACTGCTTCGCCCTTCCCAAGATCAATAATCGGAGCCGGTGGATATGACTCAACTTCAGGTTCATCGTCCACAAATGAATATCCGTTGACACGAGGTGTCTCGCTCCCATCAAACTCAGATTCCAAGTCACTGGCACGCCTGCGTCCAGCTATAGCGTCCCTCACTGCCGATAAAGAAGGTGATGGCGGTCTTGTCAACTCTCCTGCCGGGTTTTCTGGTGCTGGCATCCGAGTATTCGCGTAAGCGACTCCTTTAGGCGCAGCTCTCGACTCCTCTTGGGACCTCTGAGCTACTGTCTGAACTGAGTCTTCCACGCTGTCAGGTGCAAACATAAGCACATTATTTGGTTTCGACTTCCATTGATCCACCCTCGCTGGCTTTTCTATTGCGTCTCGAATAGCCAGCCTATCTCTCTCACCTCCATCATCAACTAGTGAACCCCGTGACTTCAATAGGTTCACCTCGATCTCCTTCTGCTTTAACATCATCTTTGATGGCAGTTTGTTGTCGGCAGACCACATCCAAGCATACTTCTCCGCTCGCTTTTGATTTTGCTTATCCAGAAGCTTGTAGAAACTCTCATTATCCTCGCTCGTGTAGAGTGTTTGAAACCTGTCTAAACTCATGTTCGTATTCACTACTGGGCCTGCTGGTGCTTGTGAAGTAGTTGACATTTCCGAAGAGACTTCCGAAGTAACGGATGCAGGGGTTTCTCCCGCATAGCTTCTAGGTGTATCAAAAGCTCGCGATGGTGTCTGAATAGAAGTTCCCCGCCTCCCTTTATTTCTTCCTGGAGTCATTACCTGCTCCAGTCGCCGGCTCGCACTTGAGATCCATCCCCTATCTTGAGAGTCAAGGGCATCTAGGTATTCCTGCTGGGTCTCTGTTTCCAGCAGACCAGGAAAGAAGTCCCGCGCAATGATTTCAGAAATAGCTTCCGTATATGATTCTTCGTCGATAACGTTCTTTGGGCGTTTTATGCGCTTGGGAGGAGGTGGCATCAATTCGGTATCATTCGAACGGCGAGCAAGGGCTTTCGACTCCATTGCTATAGCGATTTGAGAGAGGTGGAGATGGTTACAAATAGCAAAAGCCTCGACGACCCTGCAAGTCTGTACTGCTGTGGGCAGTGCTTGAAACCGAAAGACGGAGAAGACGATGGTGGCTTCGTTGTATGTGTCGGTGGAGCTTTGCAGTCCAAATGAGAGAGAACCGGCAAGAGGAGCTGGTGGTCTTACTGTGCTTGCATAGATTTAATGGATGATTACTCCGTATGGATCTGGTGGGACATTGAAATGCGGCTGCATGCCATGCGCCCACTAGCGTGCTTTTGGCCCTCCGACTCGGTCTAGAAATGCGGCAGCCGTCTCGATAATCCACCTCCAAAATTTAATTCACATCAACGCCGCACTTCTTTTGCAGAAATCACACCTCCCAGATATATCCTCACTCCTCACTTTCTTAGCGGCTGCCCAACTGTCTCTTACCTCTTGAAATTTCTGAGCGTAACCACCGTTCCCAACTTGCGCCATCAGAACTGCCAGAATTCACAGCGATAGAACCCCTCGGTCTTTTTCGTCATGTCTACGGAAGAAGCTATTGCCTTCAAGAATGAAGGTAACAAAGCTTTTGCTGCCCATGACTGGCCTACGGCTATCGATTTCTACACCAAAGCTATAAACATAGACCCCAAGCAACCAACTTATTTTTCCAACAGAGCACAGGTATACAGCAGTCCCCGCATACGAACATGCTCGCGTGACTAACGGGAGCAGGCATACATCAGATCCGAAGCTTATGGGTATGCCATAGCGGATGCGACCAAAGCCGTTGAATTAGACCCAAATTTCGTCAAGGTACGTTCTACCTGCAGGCTCCCAATTCGAGCCTGCCATTGTCCTCCGAATATATCCCGATGGGTGTGGGCTTTGCTGACAATAATTTCAGGCGTACTATCGAAGAGGTGTCGCATACGCTGCAATTTTAAGACCGAAAGATGCTCTAAAGGATCTCCAGATTGTTGTCAAGAAAGCCCCAGGTGACAAGGATGCGAAGCTCAAGTTGGTAGAAGCACAAAGAATTGTGAAGCGAGATGCCTTCGAGCGAGCGATTGAGGTTGGGGAAGAGCCATCTGCTTCAGAAGGTTTAGATCTCGACTCTATGGCCGTTGATGCCGACTATGATGGCGTTCGATTAGAGAAGGAGATGACACAGGAATTTATCACCGATATGATAGAACGATTTAAGAACGGCAAGAAGATACCCAAAAAATACGTTTATCAGATTGTCATAGCTGTCAAAAATATCTCCTATGACGAAGCTACAATGGTGGAGATGAAGATTCCAGATGATGCTACTTTGACAGTCTGCGGAGATACCCACGGTTGGTCTACCCTTCCTTGTAGCGTAAGAAATCTAACACTGTGGAATAGGTCAATACTTCGACTTAATGGAGCTCTTCAGACTGAATGGTCTTCCCACCGAAAAGCACTATTACCTATTCAACGGAGATTTCGTAGATCGAGGTTCCTGGTCTTGTGAAATCGCACTTCTGCTATACGCATATAAATGGCTACGTCCAAAGTCATTCTTCCTCAATAGAGGCAATCATGAGACCGATGATATGAACAAGGTCTACGGGTTTGAGGGCGAGTGCAAGGCAAAATACAACGAAAGGACGTTCAAGCTGTTCTCGGAGAGCTTTTCGGCGTTGCCGCTAGCCACACTTATTGGCAGCAAGTATCTAGTCTTACATGGTGGTCTATTCTCAGACGACAAGGTTACATTAGATGACATTCGGAAACTAAACCGACACACTCAACGGCAACCGGGTCAATCAGGCTTGATGATGGAGATGCTATGGACAGATCCGCAAACCGAGCCTGGTCGAGGACCAAGTAAGAGAGGGGTTGGAATGCAATTCGGCCCTGATGTTACGAAGCGTTTCTGTGACAACAATGGCTTGGATGCCATTATTCGAAGTCACGAAGTGAGAATGGAAGGTTACGAGGAGGAGCATGGTGGAAAATGCATAACAGGTATGATCACTGAACTCTGGTCCTTCCTCCTACTAATCGCATCACAGTCTTCTCTGCACCCAAATACTGCGACAGCACCGAGAACAAAGGTGCCTACATCAACATTGGTCCTAACTACAAGCTCGATTTCCATAAGTTCGATGCGGTCCCTCATCCCAATATCAAGCCCATGGTAATGCTTCCACCTTTCCCATTTTCTGATGATCAGGCTAACTCTTTCCACAGGCATATGCACAAAGCAGTCTCATGTCAATGACCTAAAAACGCTATTTCGTCCCGCAGTTGGTGGGAAATTTCATGGCATACGGAAGAATCTCCGCATTTACAACGGGCAATATTGGGATATCGTATCGTGGAGCGGGCGTTATTGGCTTGGTTGTTATAAAAGCAAGATATACATACGGCCTTCGGGATCTTGTAGATGTAGAAGGATATGACGGCGGGGTCTGCATTAGAGCAGGTTCAATTCAATCCAGAATACGAAGTAGACACCAGACTGTGTCATTAGGTAGACTCCTTCGCTCCAATGCCCTGTACGTGAGAGCGTTTTGAACGATTCGTAGATGCAGCCTCGAAAAAGAGTGCAGTTCTCAACCAAGTCCTCTAGGTTTGGTGTCTGATGCCCGCGAAGTCCGTAGTAGTCTTCTCATCCCCTGATATCCGCTTCTCAATCACCCCAAACCCTCTCCTCCCCCCTCCTCGCAGTCAACCCTCCCAACCAATTCCCCTTCCCCCTAACCCTCCACCCCACACTCCCACCCACCCATCCG